>NW_027442327.1:0-136613 GCF_048569485.1 Anomaloglossus baeobatrachus
GACGATTATCTCGGGATTGCAAGATAACCAAACAAAACTTTTAGTGGATTTCTACTTATTTTATTAAATATCATCTCCACCAAACAGGACAAGCTTGCATCTGTTATAGTTTTGGAGAAAAATGTGTTCATTTCATGTATGCGCGAAATGCCTTAAAAATGGCTTTAAAATGGATTTGGAGCATGGAGACGATTATCTCGGGATTGCAAGATAACCAAACAAAACTTTTAGTGGATTTCTACTTATTTTATTAAATATCATCTCCACCAAACAGGACAAGCTTGCATCTGTTATAGTTTTGGAGAAAAATGTGTTCATTTCATGTATGCGCGAAATGCCTTAAAAATGGCTTTAAAATGGATTTGGAGCATGGAGACGATTATCTCGGGATTGCAAGATAACCAAACAAAACTTTTAGTGGATTTCTACTTATTTTATTAAATATCATCTCCACCAAACAGGACAAGCTTGCATGTGTTATAGTTTTGGAGAAAAATGTGTTCATTTCATGTATGCGCAAAATGCCTTTGAAATGGCTTTAAAATGGATTTGGAGCATGGAGACGATTATCTCGGGATTGCAAGATAACCAAACAAAACTTTTAGTGGATTTCTACTTATTTTATTAAATATCATCTCCACCAAACAGGACAAGCTTGCATCTGTTATAGTTTTGGAGAAAAATGTGTTCATTTCATGTATGCGCGAAATGCCTTAAAAATGACTTTAAAATGGATTTGGAGCATGGAGACGATTATCTCGGGATTGCAAGATAACCAAACAAAACTTTTAGTGGATTTCTACTTATTTTATTAAATATCATCTCCACCAAACAGGACAAGCTTGCATGTGTTATAGTTTTGGAGAAAAATGTGTTCATTTCATGTATGCGCAAAATGCCTTTGAAATGGCTTTAAAATGGATTTGGAGCATGGAGACGATTATCTCAGGATGGCAATATAAACAAACGAAACTTTTAGTAGATTTCTACTTATTTTATTAAATATCATCTCCACCAAACAGGACAAGCTTGCATCTGTTATAGTTTTGGAGAAAAATGTGTTCATTTCATGTATGCGCGAAATGCCTTAAAAATGGCTTTAAAATGGATTTGGAGCATGGAGACGATTATCTCGGGATTGCAAGATAACCAAACAAAACTTTTAGTGGATTTCTACTTATTTTATTAAATATCATCTCCACCAAACAGGACAAGCTTGCATCTGTTATAGTTTTGGAGAAAAATGTGTTCATTTCATGTATGCGCGAAATGCCTTAAAAATGGCTTTAAAATGGATTTGGAGCATGGAGACGATTATCTCGGGATTGCAATATAACCAAACAAAACTTTTAGTGGATTTCTACTTATTTTATTAAATATCATCTCCACCAAACAGGACAAGCTTGCATGTGTTATAGTTTTGGAGAAAAATGTGTTCATTTCATGTATGCGCAAAATGCCTTTGAAATGGCTTTAAAATGGATTTGGAGCATGGAGACGATTATCTCAGGATGGCAATATAAACAAACGAAACTTTTAGTAGATTTCTACTTATTTTATTAAATATCATCTCCACCAAACAGGACAAGCTTGCATCTGTTATAGTTTTGGAGAAAAATGTGTTCATTTCATGTATGCGCGAAATGCCTTAAAAATGGCTTTAAAATGGATTTGGAGCATGGAGACGATTATCTCGGGATTGCAAGATAACCAAACAAAACTTTTAGTGGATTTCTACTTATTTTATTAAATATCATCTCCACCAAACAGGACAAGCTTGCATCTGTTATAGTTTTGGAGAAAAATGTGTTCATTTCATGTATGCGCGAAATGCCTTAAAAATGGCTTTAAAATGGATTTGGAGCATGGAGACGATTATCTCGGGATTGCAATATAACCAAACAAAACTTTTAGTGGATTTCTACTTATTTTATTAAATATCATCTCCACCAAACAGGACAAGCTTGCATCTGTTATAGTTTTGGAGAAAAATGTGTTCATTTCATGTATGCGCGAAATGCCTTAAAAATGGCTTTAAAATGGATTTGGAGCATGGAGACGATTATCTCGGGATTGCAAGATAACCAAACAAAACTTTTAGTGGATTTCTACTTATTTTATTAAATATCATCTCCACCAAACAGGACAAGCTTGCATCTGTTATAGTTTTGGAGAAAAATGTGTTCATTTCATGTATGCGCGAAATGCCTTAAAAATGGCTTTAAAATGGATTTGGAGCATGGAGACGATTATCTCGGGATTGCTAGATAACCAAACAAAACTTTTAGTGGATTTCTACTTATTTTATTAAATATCATCTCCACCAAACAGGACAAGCTTGCATCTGTTATAGTTTTGGAGAAAAATGTGTTCATTTCATGTATGCGCGAAATGCCTTAAAAATGGCTTTAAAATGGATTTGGAGCATGGAGACGATTATCTCGGGATTGCAAGATAACCAAACAAAACTTTTAGTGGATTTCTACTTATTTTATTAAATATCATCTCCACCAAACAGGACAAGCTTGCATCTGTTATAGTTTTGGAGAAAAATGTGTTCATTTCATGTATGCGCGAAATGCCTTAAAAATGGCTTTAAAATGGATTTGGAGCATGGAGACGATTATCTCGGGATTGCAAGATAACCAAACAAAACTTTTAGTGGATTTCTACTTATTTTATTAAATATCATCTCCACCAAACAGGACAAGCTTGCATCTGTTATAGTTTTGGAGAAAAATGTGTTCATTTCATGTATGCGCGAAATGCCTTAAAAATGGCTTTAAAATGGATTTGGAGCATGGAGACGATTATCTCGGGATTGCAAGATAACCAAACAAAACTTTTAGTGGATTTCTACTTATTTTATTAAATATCATCTCCACCAAACAGGACAAGCTTGCATGTGTTATAGTTTTGGAGAAAAATGTGTTCATTTCATGTATGCGCAAAATGCCTTTGAAATGGCTTTAAAATGGATTTGGAGCATGGAGACGATTATCTCAGGATGGCAATATAAACAAACGAAACTTTTAGTAGATTTCTACTTATTTTATTAAATATTATCTCCACCAAACAGGACAAGCTTGCATCTGTTATAGTTTTGGAGAAAAATGTGTTCATTTCATGTATGCGCGAAATGCCTTAAAAATGGCTTTAAAATGGATTTGGAGCATGGAGACGATTATCTCGAAATTGCAAGATAACCAAACAAACTTTTAGTGGATTTCTACTTATTTTATTAAATATCATCTCCACCAAACAGGACAAGCTTGCATCTGTTATAGTTTTGGAGAAAAATGTGTTCATTTCATGTATGCGCGAAATGCCTTAAAAATGGCTTTAAAATGGATTTGGAGCATGGAGACGATTATCTCGGGATTGCAAGATAACCAAACAAAACTTTTAGTGGATTTCTACTTATTTTATTAAATATCATCTCCACCAAACAGGACAAGCTTGCATCTGTTATAGTTTTGGAGAAAAATGTGTTCATTTCATGTATGCGCGAAATGCCTTAAAAATGGCTTTAAAATGGATTTGGAGCATGGAGACGATTATCTCGGGATTGCAAGATAACCAAACAAAACTTTTAGTGGATTTCTACTTATTTTATTAAATATCATCTCCACCAAACAGGACAAGCTTGCATCTGTTATAGTTTTGGAGAAAAATGTGTTCATTTCATGTATGCGCGAAATGCCTTAAAAATGGCTTTAAAATGGATTTGGAGCATGGAGACGATTATCTCGGGATTGCAATATAACCAAACAAAACTTTTAGTGGATTTCTACTTATTTTATTAAATATCATCTCCACCAAACAGGACAAGCTTGCATCTGTTATAGTTTTGGAGAAAAATGTGTTCATTTCATGTATGCGCGAAATGCCTTAAAAATGGCTTTAAAATGGATTTGGAGCATGGAGACGATTATCTCGGGATTGCAAGATAACCAAACAAAACTTTTAGTGGATTTCTACTTATTTTATTAAATATCATCTCCACCAAACAGGACAAGCTTGCATCTGTTATAGTTTTGGAGAAAAATGTGTTCATTTCATGTATGCGCGAAATGCCTTAAAAATGGCTTTAAAATGGATTTGGAGTATGGAGACGATTATCTCGGGATTGCAAGATAACCAAACAAAACTTTTAGTGGATTTCTACTTATTTTATTAAATATCATCTCCACCAAACAGGACAAGCTTGCATCTGTTATAGTTTTGGAGAAAAATGTGTTCATTTCATGTATGCGCGAAATGCCTTAAAAATGGCTTTAAAATGGATTTGGAGCATGGAGACGATTATCTCGGGATTGCAAGATAACCAAACAAAACTTTTAGTGGATTTCTACTTATTTTATTAAATATCATCTCCACCAAACAGGACAAGCTTGCATGTGTTATAGTTTTGGAGAAAAATGTGTTCATTTCATGTATGCGCAAAATGCCTTTGAAATGGCTTTAAAATGGATTTGGAGCATGGAGACGATTATCTCGGGATTGCAAGATAACCAAACAAAACTTTTAGTGGATTTCTACTTATTTTATTAAATATCATCTCCACCAAACAGGACAAGCTTGCATCTGTTATAGTTTTGGAGAAAAATGTGTTCATTTCATGTATGCGCGAAATGCCTTAAAAATGACTTTAAAATGGATTTGGAGCATGGAGACGATTATCTCGGGATTGCAAGATAACCAAACAAAACTTTTAGTGGATTTCTACTTATTTTATTAAATATCATCTCCACCAAACAGGACAAGCTTGCATGTGTTATAGTTTTGGAGAAAAATGTGTTCATTTCATGTATGCGCAAAATGCCTTTGAAATGGCTTTAAAATGGATTTGGAGCATGGAGACGATTATCTCAGGATGGCAATATAAACAAACGAAACTTTTAGTAGATTTCTACTTATTTTATTAAATATCATCTCCACCAAACAGGACAAGCTTGCATCTGTTATAGTTTTGGAGAAAAATGTGTTCATTTCATGTATGCGCGAAATGCCTTAAAAATGGCTTTAAAATGGATTTGGAGCATGGAGACGATTATCTCGGGATTGCAAGATAACCAAACAAAACTTTTAGTGGATTTCTACTTATTTTATTAAATATCATCTCCACCAAACAGGACAAGCTTGCATCTGTTATAGTTTTGGAGAAAAATGTGTTCATTTCATGTATGCGCGAAATGCCTTAAAAATGGCTTTAAAATGGATTTGGAGCATGGAGACGATTATCTCGGGATTGCAATATAACCAAACAAAACTTTTAGTGGATTTCTACTTATTTTATTAAATATCATCTCCACCAAACAGGACAAGCTTGCATGTGTTATAGTTTTGGAGAAAAATGTGTTCATTTCATGTATGCGCAAAATGCCTTTGAAATGGCTTTAAAATGGATTTGGAGCATGGAGACGATTATCTCAGGATGGCAATATAAACAAACGAAACTTTTAGTAGATTTCTACTTATTTTATTAAATATCATCTCCACCAAACAGGACAAGCTTGCATCTGTTATAGTTTTGGAGAAAAATGTGTTCATTTCATGTATGCGCGAAATGCCTTAAAAATGGCTTTAAAATGGATTTGGAGCATGGACACGATTATCTCGGGATTGCAAGATAACCAAACAAAACTTTTAGTGGATTTCTACTTATTTTATTAAATATCATCTCCACCAAACAGGACAAGCTTGCATCTGTTATAGTTTTGGAGAAAAATGTGTTCATTTCATGTATGCGCGAAATGCCTTAAAAATGGCTTTAAAATGGATTTGGAGCATGGAGACGATTATCTCGGGATTGCAATATAACCAAACAAAACTTTTAGTGGATTTCTACTTATTTTATTAAATATCATCTCCACCAAACAGGACAAGCTTGCATCTGTTATAGTTTTGGAGAAAAATGTGTTCATTTCATGTATGCGCGAAATGCCTTAAAAATGGCTTTAAAATGGATTTGGAGCATGGAGACGATTATCTCGGGATTGCAAGATAACCAAACAAAACTTTTAGTGGATTTCTACTTATTTTATTAAATATCATCTCCACCAAACAGGACAAGCTTGCATCTGTTATAGTTTTGGAGAAAAATGTGTTCATTTCATGTATGCGCGAAATGCCTTAAAAATGGCTTTAAAATGGATTTGGAGCATGGAGACGATTATCTCGGGATTGCTAGATAACCAAACAAAACTTTTAGTGGATTTCTACTTATTTTATTAAATATCATCTCCACCAAACAGGACAAGCTTGCATCTGTTATAGTTTTGGAGAAAAATGTGTTCATTTCATGTATGCGCGAAATGCCTTAAAAATGGCTTTAAAATGGATTTGGAGCATGGAGACGATTATCTCGGGATTGCAAGATAACCAAACAAAACTTTTAGTGGATTTCTACTTATTTTATTAAATATCATCTCCACCAAACAGGACAAGCTTGCATGTGTTATAGTTTTGGAGAAAAATGTGTTCATTTCATGTATGCGCAAAATGCCTTTGAAATGGCTTTAAAATGGATTTGGAGCATGGAGACGATTATCTCGGGATTGCAAGATAACCAAACAAAACTTTTAGTGGATTTCTACTTATTTTATTAAATATCATCTCCACCAAACAGGACAAGCTTGCATCTGTTAAAGTTTTGGAGAAAAATGTGTTCATTTCATGTATGCGCGAAATGCCTTAAAAATGACTTTAAAATGGATTTGGAGCATGGAGACGATTATCTCGGGATTGCAAGATAACCAAACAAAACTTTTAGTGGATTTCTACTTATTTTATTAAATATCATCTCCACCAAACAGGACAAGCTTGCATCTGTTATAGTTTTGGAGAAAAATGTGTTCATTTCATGTATGCGCGAAATGCCTTAAAAATGGCTTTAAAATGGATTTGGAGCATGGAGACGATTATCTCGGGATTGCAAGATAACCAAACAAAACTTTTAGTGGATTTCTACTTATTTTATTAAATATCATCTCCACCAAACAGGACAAGCTTGCATCTGTTATAGTTTTGGAGAAAAATGTGTTCATTTCATGTATGCGCGAAATGCCTTAAAAATGGCTTTAAAATGGATTTGGAGCATGGAGACGATTATCTCGGGATTGCAAGATAACCAAACAAAACTTTTAGTGGATTTCTACTTATTTTATTAAATATCATCTCCACCAAACAGGACAAGCTTGCATGTGTTATAGTTTTGGAGAAAAATGTGTTCATTTCATGTATGCGCAAAATGCCTTTGAAATGGCTTTAAAATGGATTTGGAGCATGGAGACGATTATCTCAGGATGGCAATATAAACAAACGAAACTTTTAGTAGATTTCTACTTATTTTATTAAATATTATCTCCACCAAACAGGACAAGCTTGCATCTGTTATAGTTTTGGAGAAAAATGTGTTCATTTCATGTATGCGCGAAATGCCTTAAAAATGGCTTTAAAATGGATTTGGAGCATGGAGACGATTATCTCGGGATTGCAAGATAACCAAACAAAACTTTTAGTGGATTTCTACTTATTTTATTAAATATCATCTCCACTAAACAGGACAAGCTTGCATCTGTTATAGTTTTGGAGAAAAATGTGTTCATTTTATGTATGCGCGAAATGCCTTAAAAATGGCTTTAAAATGGATTTGGAGCATGGAGACGATTATCTCGGGATTGCAAGATAACCAAACAAAACTTTTAGTGGATTTCTACTTATTTTATTAAATATCATCTCCACCAAACAGGACAAGCTTGCATCTGTTATAGTTTTGGAGAAAAATGTGTTCATTTCATGTATGCGCGAAATGCCTTAAAAATGGCTTTAAAATGGATTTGGAGCATGGAGACGATTATCTCGGGATTGCAAGATAACCAAACAAAACTTTTAGTGGATTTCTACTTATTTTATTAAATATCATCTCCACCAAACAGGACAAGCTTGCATGTGTTATAGTTTTGGAGAAAAATGTGTTCATTTCATGTATGCGCAAAATGCCTTTGAAATGGCTTTAAAATGGATTTGGAGCATGGAGACGATTATCTCAGGATGGCAATATAAACAAACGAAACTTTTAGTAGATTTCTACTTATTTTATTAAATATCATCTCCACCAAACAGGACAAGCTTGCATCTGTTATAGTTTTGGAGAAAAATGTGTTCATTTCATGTATGCGCGAAATGCCTTAAAAATGGCTTTAAAATGGATTTGGAGCATGGAGACGATTATCTCGGGATTGCAAGATAACCAAACAAAACTTTTAGTGGATTTCTACTTATTTTATTAAATATCATCTCCACCAAACAGGACAAGCTTGCATCTGTTATAGTTTTGGAGAAAAATGTGTTCATTTCATGTATGCGCGAAATGCCTTAAAAATGGCTTTAAAATGGATTTGGAGCATGGAGACGATTATCTCGGGATTGCAATATAACCAAACAAAACTTTTAGTGGATTTCTACTTATTTTATTAAATATCATCTCCACCAAACAGGACAAGCTTGCATGTGTTATAGTTTTGGAGAAAAATGTGTTCATTTCATGTATGCGCAAAATGCCTTTGAAATGGCTTTAAAATGGATTTGGAGCATGGAGACGATTATCTCAGGATGGCAATATAAACAAACGAAACTTTTAGTAGATTTCTACTTATTTTATTAAATATCATCTCCACCAAACAGGACAAGCTTGCATCTGTTATAGTTTTGGAGAAAAATGTGTTCATTTCATGTATGCGCGAAATGCCTTAAAAATGGCTTTAAAATGGATTTGGAGCATGGACACGATTATCTCGGGATTGCAAGATAACCAAACAAAACTTTTAGTGGATTTCTACTTATTTTATTAAATATCATCTCCACCAAACAGGACAAGCTTGCATCTGTTATAGTTTTGGAGAAAAATGTGTTCATTTCATGTATGCGCGAAATGCCTTAAAAATGGCTTTAAAATGGATTTGGAGCATGGAGACGATTATCTCGGGATTGCAATATAACCAAACAAAACTTTTAGTGGATTTCTACTTATTTTATTAAATATCATCTCCACCAAACAGGACAAGCTTGCATCTGTTATAGTTTTGGAGAAAAATGTGTTCATTTCATGTATGCGCGAAATGCCTTAAAAATGGCTTTAAAATGGATTTGGAGCATGGAGACGATTATCTCGGGATTGCAAGATAACCAAACAAAACTTTTAGTGGATTTCTACTTATTTTATTAAATATCATCTCCACCAAACAGGACAAGCTTGCATCTGTTATAGTTTTGGAGAAAAATGTGTTCATTTCATGTATGCGCGAAATGCCTTAAAAATGGCTTTAAAATGGATTTGGAGCATGGAGACGATTATCTCGGGATTGCTAGATAACCAAACAAAACTTTTAGTGGATTTCTACTTATTTTATTAAATATCATCTCCACCAAACAGGACAAGCTTGCATCTGTTATAGTTTTGGAGAAAAATGTGTTCATTTCATGTATGCGCGAAATGCCTTAAAAATGGCTTTAAAATGGATTTGGAGCATGGAGACGATTATCTCGGGATTGCAAGATAACCAAACAAAACTTTTAGTGGATTTCTACTTATTTTATTAAATATCATCTCCACCAAACAGGACAAGCTTGCATGTGTTATAGTTTTGGAGAAAAATGTGTTCATTTCATGTATGCGCAAAATGCCTTTGAAATGGCTTTAAAATGGATTTGGAGCATGGAGACGATTATCTCGGGATTGCAAGATAACCAAACAAAACTTTTAGTGGATTTCTACTTATTTTATTAAATATCATCTCCACCAAACAGGACAAGCTTGCATCTGTTAAAGTTTTGGAGAAAAATGTGTTCATTTCATGTATGCGCGAAATGCCTTAAAAATGACTTTAAAATGGATTTGGAGCATGGAGACGATTATCTCGGGATTGCAAGATAACCAAACAAAACTTTTAGTGGATTTCTACTTATTTTATTAAATATCATCTCCACCAAACAGGACAAGCTTGCATCTGTTATAGTTTTGGAGAAAAATGTGTTCATTTCATGTATGCGCGAAATGCCTTAAAAATGGCTTTAAAATGGATTTGGAGCATGGAGACGATTATCTCGGGATTGCAAGATAACCAAACAAAACTTTTAGTGGATTTCTACTTATTTTATTAAATATCATCTCCACCAAACAGGACAAGCTTGCATCTGTTATAGTTTTGGAGAAAAATGTGTTCATTTCATGTATGCGCGAAATGCCTTAAAAATGGCTTTAAAATGGATTTGGAGCATGGAGACGATTATCTCGGGATTGCAAGATAACCAAACAAAACTTTTAGTGGATTTCTACTTATTTTATTAAATATCATCTCCACCAAACAGGACAAGCTTGCATGTGTTATAGTTTTGGAGAAAAATGTGTTCATTTCATGTATGCGCAAAATGCCTTTGAAATGGCTTTAAAATGGATTTGGAGCATGGAGACGATTATCTCAGGATGGCAATATAAACAAACGAAACTTTTAGTAGATTTCTACTTATTTTATTAAATATTATCTCCACCAAACAGGACAAGCTTGCATCTGTTATAGTTTTGGAGAAAAATGTGTTCATTTCATGTATGCGCGAAATGCCTTAAAAATGGCTTTAAAATGGATTTGGAGCATGGAGACGATTATCTCGGGATTGCAAGATAACCAAA
Source organism: Anomaloglossus baeobatrachus (assembly GCF_048569485.1). NCBI lineage: Eukaryota > Metazoa > Chordata > Amphibia > Anura > Aromobatidae > Anomaloglossus > Anomaloglossus baeobatrachus. Next base: position 10,691 of record NW_027442327.1, read on the forward strand.
CAAAACTTTTAGTGGATTTCTACTTATTTTATTAAATATCATCTCCACTAAACAGGACAAGCTTGCATCTGTTATAGTTTTGGAGAAAAATGTGTTCATTTTATGTATGCGCGAAATGCCTTAAAAATGGCTTTAAAATGGATTTGGAGCATGGAGACGATTATCTCGGGATTGCAAGATAACCAAACAAAACTTTTAGTGGATTTCTACTTATTTTATTAAATATCATCTCCACCAAACAGGACAAGCTTGCATCTGTTATAGTTTTGGAGAAAAATGTGTTCATTTCATGTATGCGCGAAATGCCTTAAAAATGGCTTTAAAATGGATTTGGAGCATGGAGACGATTATCTCGGGATTGCAAGATAACCAAACAAAACTTTTAGTGGATTTCTACTTATTTTATTAAATATCATCTCCACCAAACAGGACAAGCTTGCATCTGTTATAGTTTTGGAGAAAAATGTGTTCATTTCATGTATGCGCGAAATGCCTTAAAAATGACTTTAAAATGGATTTGGAGCATGGAGACGATTATCTCGGGATTGCAAGATAACCAAACAAAACTTTTAGTGGATTTCTACTTATTTTATTAAATATCATCTCCACCAAACAGGACAAGCTTGCATGTGTTATAGTTTTGGAGAAAAATGTGTTCATTTCATGTATGCGCAAAATGCCTTTGAAATGGCTTTAAAATGGATTTGGAGCATGGAGACGATTATCTCAGGATGGCAATATAAACAAACGAAACTTTTAGTAGATTTCTACTTATTTTATTAAATATCATCTCCACCAAACAGGACAAGCTTGCATCTGTTATAGTTTTGGAGAAAAATGTGTTCATTTCATGTATGCGCGAAATGCCTTAAAAATGGCTTTAAAATGGATTTGGAGCATGGAGACGATTATCTCGGGATTGCAAGATAACCAAACAAAACTTTTAGTGGATTTCTACTTATTTTATTAAATATCATCTCCACCAAACAGGACAAGCTTGCATCTGTTATAGTTTTGGAGAAAAATGTGTTCATTTCATGTATGCGCGAAATGCCTTAAAAATGGCTTTAAAATGGATTTGGAGCATGGAGACGATTATCTCGGGATTGCAATATAACCAAACAAAACTTTTAGTGGATTTCTACTTATTTTATTAAATATCATCTCCACCAAACAGGACAAGCTTGCATGTGTTATAGTTTTGGAGAAAAATGTGTTCATTTCATGTATGCGCAAAATGCCTTTGAAATGGCTTTAAAATGGATTTGGAGCATGGAGACGATTATCTCAGGATGGCAATATAAACAAACGAAACTTTTAGTAGATTTCTACTTATTTTATTAAATATCATCTCCACCAAACAGGACAAGCTTGCATCTGTTATAGTTTTGGAGAAAAATGTGTTCATTTCATGTATGCGCGAAATGCCTTAAAAATGGCTTTAAAATGGATTTGGAGCATGGAGACGATTATCTCGGGATTGCAAGATAACCAAACAAAACTTTTAGTGGATTTCTACTTATTTTATTAAATATCATCTCCACCAAACAGGACAAGCTTGCATCTGTTATAGTTTTGGAGAAAAATGTGTTCATTTCATGTATGCGCGAAATGCCTTAAAAATGGCTTTAAAATGGATTTGGAGCATGGAGACGATTATCTCGGGATTGCAAGATAACCAAACAAAACTTTTAGTGGATTTCTACTTATTTTATTAAATATCATCTCCACCAAACAGGACAAGCTTGCATCTGTTATAGTTTTGGAGAAAAATGTGTTCATTTCATGTATGCGCGAAATGCCTTAAAAATGGCTTTAAAATGGATTTGGAGCATGGAGACGATTATCTCGGGATTGCTAGATAACCAAACAAAACTTTTAGTGGATTTCTACTTATTTTATTAAATATCATCTCCACCAAACAGGACAAGCTTGCATCTGTTATAGTTTTGGAGAAAAATGTGTTCATTTCATGTATGCGCGAAATGCCTTAAAAATGGCTTTAAAATGGATTTGGAGCATGGAGACGATTATCTCGGGATTGCAAGATAACCAAACAAAACTTTTAGTGGATTTCTACTTATTTTATTAAATATCATCTCCACCAAACAGGACAAGCTTGCATGTGTTATAGTTTTGGAGAAAAATGTGTTCATTTCATGTATGCGCAAAATGCCTTTGAAATGGCTTTAAAATGGATTTGGAGCATGGAGACGATTATCTCGGGATTGCAAGATAACCAAACAAAACTTTTAGTGGATTTCTACTTATTTTATTAAATATCATCTCCACCAAACAGGACAAGCTTGCATCTGTTATAGTTTTGGAGAAAAATGTGTTCATTTCATGTATGCGCGAAATGCCTTAAAAATGACTTTAAAATGGATTTGGAGCATGGAGACGATTATCTCGGGATTGCAAGATAACCAAACAAAACTTTTAGTGGATTTCTACTTATTTTATTAAATATCATCTCCACCAAACAGGACAAGCTTGCATCTGTTATAGTTTTGGAGAAAAATGTGTTCATTTCATGTATGCGCGAAATGCCTTAAAAATGGCTTTAAAATGGATTTGGAGCATGGAGACGATTATCTCGGGATTGCAAGATAACCAAACAAAACTTTTAGTGGATTTCTACTTATTTTATTAAATATCATCTCCACCAAACAGGACAAGCTTGCATCTGTTATAGTTTTGGAGAAAAATGTGTTCATTTCATGTATGCGCGAAATGCCTTAAAAATGGCTTTAAAATGGATTTGGAGCATGGAGACGATTATCTCGGGATTGCAAGATAACCAAACAAAACTTTTAGTGGATTTCTACTTATTTTATTAAATATCATCTCCACCAAACAGGACAAGCTTGCATGTGTTATAGTTTTGGAGAAAAATGTGTTCATTTCATGTATGCGCAAAATGCCTTTGAAATGGCTTTAAAATGGATTTGGAGCATGGAGACGATTATCTCAGGATGGCAATATAAACAAACGAAACTTTTAGTAGATTTCTACTTATTTTATTAAATATTATCTCCACCAAACAGGACAAGCTTGCATCTGTTATAGTTTTGGAGAAAAATGTGTTCATTTCATGTATGCGCGAAATGCCTTAAAAATGGCTTTAAAATGGATTTGGAGCATGGAGACGATTATCTCGGGATTGCAAGATAACCAAACAAAACTTTTAGTGGATTTCTACTTATTTTATTAAATATCATCTCCACTAAACAGGACAAGCTTGCATCTGTTATAGTTTTGGAGAAAAATGTGTTCATTTTATGTATGCGCGAAATGCCTTAAAAATGGCTTTAAAATGGATTTGGAGCATGGAGACGATTATCTCGGGATTGCAAGATAACCAAACAAAACTTTTAGTGGATTTCTACTTATTTTATTAAATATCATCTCCACCAAACAGGACAAGCTTGCATCTGTTATAGTTTTGGAGAAAAATGTGTTCATTTCATGTATGCGCGAAATGCCTTAAAAATGGCTTTAAAATGGATTTGGAGCATGGAGACGATTATCTCGGGATTGCAAGATAACCAAACAAAACTTTTAGTGGATTTCTACTTATTTTATTAAATATCATCTCCACCAAACAGGACAAGCTTGCATCTGTTATAGTTTTGGAGAAAAATGTGTTCATTTCATGTATGCGCGAAATGCCTTAAAAATGGCTTTAAAATGGATTTGGAGCATGGAGACGATTATCTCGGGATTGCAAGATAACCAAACAAAACTTTTAGTGGATTTCTACTTATTTTATTAAATATCATCTCCACCAAACAGGACAAGCTTGCATCTGTTATAGTTTTAGAGAAAAATGTGTTCATTTCATGTATTCGCGAAATGCCTTAAAAATGGCTTTAAAATGGATTTGGAGCATGGAGACGATTATCTCGGGATTGCAATATAACCAAACAAAACTTTTAGTGGATTTCTACTTATTTTATTAAATATCATCTCCACCAAACAGGACAAGCTTGCATCTGTTATAGTTTTGGAGAAAAATGTGTTCATTTCATGTATGCGCGAAATGCCTTAAAAATGGCTTTAAAATGGATTTGGAGCATGGAGACGATTATCTCGGGATTGCAAGATAACCAAACAAAACTTTTAGTGGATTTCTACTTATTTTATTAAATATCATCTCCACCAAACAGGACAAGCTTGCATGTGTTATAGTTTTGGAGAAAAATGTGTTCATTTCATGTATGCGCAAAATGCCTTTGAAATGGCTTTAAAATGGATTTGGAGCATGGAGACGATTATCTCGGGATTGCAAGATAACCAAACAAAACTTTTAGTGGATTTCTACTTATTTTATTAAATATCATCTCCACCAAACAGGACAAGCTTGCATCTGTTATAGTTTTGGAGAAAAATGTGTTCATTTCATGTATGCGCGAAATGCCTTAAAAATGACTTTAAAATGGATTTGGAGCATGGAGACGATTATCTCGGGATTGCAAGATAACCAAACAAAACTTTTAGTGGATTTCTACTTATTTTATTAAATATCATCTCCACCAAACAGGACAAGCTTGCATCTGTTATAGTTTTGGAGAAAAATGTGTTCATTTCATGTATGCGCGAAATGCCTTAAAAATGGCTTTAAAATGGATTTGGAGCATGGAGACGATTATCTCGGGATTGCAAGATAACCAAACAAAACTTTTAGTGGATTTCTACTTATTTTATTAAATATCATCTCCACCAAACAGGACAAGCTTGCATCTGTTATAGTTTTGGAGAAAAATGTGTTCATTTCATGTATGCGCGAAATGCCTTAAAAATGGCTTTAAAATGGATTTGGAGCATGGAGACGATTATCTCGGGATTGCAAGATAACCAAACAAAACTTTTAGTGGATTTCTACTTATTTTATTAAATATCATCTCCACCAAACAGGACAAGCTTGCATGTGTTATAGTTTTGGAGAAAAATGTGTTCATTTCATGTATGCGCAAAATGCCTTTGAAATGGCTTTAAAATGGATTTGGAGCATGGAGACGATTATCTCAGGATGGCAATATAAACAAACGAAACTTTTAGTAGATTTCTACTTATTTTATTAAATATTATCTCCACCAAACAGGACAAGCTTGCATCTGTTATAGTTTTGGAGAAAAATGTGTTCATTTCATGTATGCGCGAAATGCCTTAAAAATGGCTTTAAAATGGATTTGGAGCATGGAGACGATTATCTCGGGATTGCAAGATAACCAAACAAAACTTTTAGTGGATTTCTACTTATTTTATTAAATATCATCTCCACCAAACAGGACAAGCTTGCATCTGTTATAGTTTTGGAGAAAAATGTGTTCATTTCATGTATGCGCGAAATGCCTTAAAAATGGCTTTAAAATGGATTTGGAGCATGGAGACGATTATCTCGGGATTGCAAGATAACCAAACAAAACTTTTAGTGGATTTCTACTTATTTTATTAAATATCATCTCCACCAAACAGGACAAGCTTGCATCTGTTATAGTTTTGGAGAAAAATGTGTTCATTTCATGTATGCGCGAAATGCCTTAAAAATGGCTTTAAAATGGATTTGGAGCATGGAGACGATTATCTCGGGATTGCAAGATAACCAAACAAAACTTTTAGTGGATTTCTACTTATTTTTTTAAATATCATCTCCACCAAACAGGACAAGCTTGCATCTGTTATAGTTTTGGAGAAAAATGTGTTCATTTCATGTATGCGCGAAATGCCTTAAAAATGGCTTTAAAATGGATTTGGAGCATGGAGACGATTATCTCGGGATTGCAAGATAACCAAGCAAAACTTTTAAAGGATTTCTACTTATTTTATTAAATATCATCTCCACCAAACAGGACAAGCTTGCATGTGTTATAGTTTTGGAGAAAAATGTGTTCATTTCATGTATGCGCAAAATGCCTTTGAAATGGCTTTAAAATGGATTTGGAGCATGGAGACGATTATCTCGGGATTGCAAGATAACCAAACAAAACTTTTAGTGGATTTCTACTTATTTTATTAAATATCATCTCCACCAAACAGGACAAGCTTGCATCTGTTATAGTTTTGGAGAAAAATGTGTTCATTTCATGTATGCGCGAAATGCCTTAAAAATGGCTTTAAAATGGATTTGGAGCATGGAGACGATTATCTCGGGATTGCAAGATAACCAAACAAAACTTTTAGTGGATTTCTACTTATTTTATTAAATATCATCTCCACCAAACAGGACAAGCTTGCATCTGTTATAGTTTTGGAGAAAAATGTGTTCATTTCATGTATGCGCGAAATGCCTTAAAATGGCTTTAAAATGGATTTGGAGCATGGAGACGATTATCTCGGGATTGCAAGATAACCAAACAAAACTTTTAGTGGATTTCTACTTATTTTATTAAATATCATCTCCACCAAACAGGACAAGCTTGCATCTGTTATAGTTTTGGAGAAAAATGTGTTCATTTCATGTATGCGCGAAATGCCTTAAAAATGGCTTTAAAATGGATTTGGAGCATGGAGACGATTATCTCGGGATTGCAAGATAACCAAACAAAACTTTTAGTGGATTTCTACTTATTTTATTAAATATCATCTCCACCAAACAGGACAAGCTTGCATCTGTTATAGTTTTGGAGAAAAATGTGTTCATTTCATGTATGCGCGAAATGCCTTAAAAATGGCTTTAAAATGGATTTGGAGCATGGAGACGATTATCTCGGGATTGCAAGATAACCAAACAAAACTTTTAGTGGATTTCTACTTATTTTATTAAATATCATCTCCACCAAACAGGACAAGCTTGCATGTGTTATAGTTTTGGAGAAAAATGTGTTCATTTCATGTATGCGCAAAATGCCTTTGAAATGGCTTTAAAATGGATTTGGAGCATGGAGACGATTATCTCGGGATTGCAAGATAACCAAACAAAACTTTTAGTGGATTTCTACTTATTTTATTAAATATCATCTCCACCAAACAGGACAAGCTTGCATCTGTTATAGTTTTGGAGAAAAATGTGTTCATTTCATGTATGCGCGAAATGCCTTAAAAATGACTTTAAAATGGATTTGGAGCATGGAGACGATTATCTCGGGATTGCAAGATAACCAAACAAAACTTTTAGTGGATTTCTACTTATTTTATTAAATATCATCTCCACCAAACAGGACAAGCTTGCATCTGTTATAGTTTTGGAGAAAAATGTGTTCATTTCATGTATGCGCGAAATGCCTTAAAAATGGCTTTAAAATGGATTTGGAGCATGGAGACGATTATCTCGGGATTGCAAGATAACCAAACAAAACTTTTAGTGGATTTCTACTTATTTTATTAAATATCATCTCCACCAAACAGGACAAGCTTGCATCTGTTATAGTTTTGGAGAAAAATGTGTTCATTTCATGTATGCGCGAAATGCCTTAAAAATGGCTTTAAAATGGATTTGGAGCATGGAGACGATTATCTCGGGATTGCAAGATAACCAAACAAAACTTTTAGTGGATTTCTTCTTATTTTATTAAATATCATCTCCACCAAACAGGACAAGCTTGCATGTGTTATAGTTTTGGAGAAAAATGTGTTCATTTCATGTATGCGCAAAATGCCTTTGAAATGGCTTTAAAATGGATTTGGAGCATGGAGACGATTATCTCAGGATGGCAATATAAACAAACGAAACTTTTAGTAGATTTCTACTTATTTTATTAAATATTATCTCCACCAAACAGGACAAGCTTGCATCTGTTATAGTTTTGGAGAAAAATGTGTTCATTTCATGTATGCGCGAAATGCCTTAAAAATGGCTTTAAAATGGATTTGGAGCATGGAGACGATTATCTCGGGATTGCAAGATAACCAAACAAAACTTTTAGTGGATTTCTACTTATTTTATTAAATATCATCTCCACTAAACAGGACAAGCTTGCATCTGTTATAGTTTTGGAGAAAAATGTGTTCATTTCATGTATGCGCGAAATGCCTTAAAAATGGCTTTAAAATGGATTTGGAGCATGGAGACGATTATCTCGGGATTGCAAGATAACCAAACAAAACTTTTAGTGGATTTCTACTTATTTTATTAAATATCATCTCCACCAAACAGGACAAGCTTGCATCTGTTATAGTTTTGGAGAAAAATGTGTTCATTTCATGTATGCGCGAAATGCCTTAAAAATGGCTTTAAAATGGATTTGGAGCATGGAGACGATTATCTCGGGATTGCAAGATAACCAAACAAAACTTTTAGTGGATTTCTACTTATTTTATTAAATATCATCTCCACCAAACAGGACAAGCTTGCATGTGTTATAGTTTTGGAGAAAAATGTGTTCATTTCATGTATGCGCAAAATGCCTTTGAAATGGCTTTAAAATGGATTTGGAGCATGGAGACGATTATCTCAGGATGGCAATATAAACAAACGAAACTTTTAGTAGATTTCTACTTATTTTATTAAATATCATCTCCACCAAACAGGACAAGCTTGCATCTGTTATAGTTTTGGAGAAAAATGTGTTCATTTCATGTATGCGCGAAATGCCTTAAAAATGGCTTTAAAATGGATTTGGAGCATGGAGACGATTATCTCGGGATTGCAAGATAACCAAACAAAACTTTTAGTGGATTTCTACATATTTTATTAATTATCATCTCCACCAAACAGGACAAGCTTGCATCTGTTATAGTTTTGGAGAAAAATGTGTTCATTTCATGTATGCGCGAAATGCCTTAAAAATGGCTTTAAAATGGATTTGGAGCATGGAGACGATTATCTCGGGATTGCAATATAACCAAACAAAACTTTTAGTGGATTTCTACTTATTTTATTAAATATCATCTCCACCAAACAGGACAAGCTTGCATCTGTTATAGTTTTGGAGAAAAATGTGTTCATTTCATGTATGCGCGAAATGCCTTAAAAATGGCTTTAAAATGGATTTGGAGCATGGAGACGATTATCTCGGGATTGCAAGATAACCAAACAAAACTTTTAGTGGATTTCTACTTATTTTATTAAATATCATCTCCACCAAACAGGACAAGCTTGCATCTGTTATAGTTTTGGAGAAAAATGTGTTCATTTCATGTATGCGCGAAATGCCTTAAAAATGGCTTTAAAATGGATTTGGAGCATGGAGACGATTATCTCGGGATTGCAAGATAACCAAAAAAAACTTTTAGTGGATTTCTACTTATTTTATTAAATATCATCTCCACCAAACAGGACAAGCTTGCATCTGTTATAGTTTTGGAGAAAAATGTGTTCATTTCATGTATGCGCGAAATGCCTTAAAAATGGCTTTAAAATGGATTTGGAGCATGGAGACGATTATCTCGGGATTGCAAGATAGCCAAACAAAACTTTTAAAGGATTTCTACTTATTTTATTAAATATCATCTCCACCAAACAGGACAAGCTTGCATGTGTTATAGTTTTGGAGAAAAATGTGTTCATTTCATGTATGCGCAAAATGCCTTTGAAATGGCTTTAAAATGGATTTGGAGCATGGAGACGATTATCTCGGGATTGCAAGATAACCAAACAAAACTTTTAGTGGATTTCTACTTATTTTATTAAATATCATCTCCACCAAACAGGACAAGCTTGCATCTGTTATAGTTTTGGAGAAAAATGTGTTCATTTCATGTATGCGCGAAATGCCTTAAAAATGGCTTTAAAATGGATTTGGAGCATGGAGACGATTATCTCGGGATTGCAAGATAACCAAACAAAACTTTTAGTGGATTTCTACTTATTTTATTAAATATCATCTCCACCAAACAGGACAAGCTTGCATCTGTTATAGTTTTGGAGAAAAATGTGTTCATTTCATGTATGCGCGAAATGCCTTAAAAATGGCTTTAAAATGGATTTGGAGCATGGAGACGATTATCTCGGGATTGCAAGATAACCAAACAAAACTTTTAGTGGATTTCTACTTATTTTATTAAATATCATCTCCACCAAACAGGACAAGCTTGCATCTGTTATAGTTTTGGAGAAAAATGTGTTCATTTCATGTATGCGCGAAATGCCTTAAAAATGGCTTTAAAATGGATTTGGAGCATGGAGACGATTATCTCGGGATTGCAAGATAACCAAACAAAACTTTTAGTGGATTTCTACTTATTTTATTAAATATCATCTCCACCAAACAGGACAAGCTTGCATCTGTTATAGTTTTGGAGAAAAATGTGTTCATTTCATGTATGCGCGAAATGCCTTAAAAATGGCTTTAAAATGGATTTGGAGCATGGAGACGATTATCTCGGGATTGCAAGATAACCAAACAAAACTTTTAGTGGATTTCTTCTTATTTTATTAAATATCATCTCCACCAAACAGGACAAGCTTGCATGTGTTATAGTTTTGGAGAAAAATGTGTTCATTTCATGTATGCGCAAAATGCCTTTGAAATGGCTTTAAAATGGATTTGGAGCATGGAGACGATTATCTCAGGATGGCAATATAAACAAACGAAACTTTTAGTAGATTTCTACTTATTTTATTAAATATTATCTCCACCAAACAGGACAAGCTTGCATCTGTTATAGTTTTGGAGAAAAATGTGTTCATTTCATGTATGCGCGAAATGCCTTAAAAATGGCTTTAAAATGGATTTGGAGCATGGAGACGATTATCTCGGGATTGCAAGATAACCAAACAAAACTTTTAGTGGATTTCTACTTATTTTATTAAATATCATCTCCACTAAACAGGACAAGCTTGCATCTGTTATAGTTTTGGAGAAAAATGTGTTCATTTCATGTATGCGCGAAATGCCTTAAAAATGGCTTTAAAATGGATTTGGAGCATGGAGACGATTATCTCGGGATTGCAAGATAACCAAACAAAACTTTTAGTGGATTTCTACTTATTTTATTAAATATCATCTCCACCAAACAGGACAAGCTTGCATCTGTTATAGTTTTGGAGAAAAATGTGTTCATTTCATGTATGCGCGAAATGCCTTAAAAATGGCTTTAAAATGGATTTGGAGCATGGAGACGATTATCTCGGGATTGCAAGATAACCAAACAAAACTTTTAGTGGATTTCTACTTATTTTATTAAATATCATCTCCACCAAACAGGACAAGCTTGCATGTGTTATAGTTTTGGAGAAAAATGTGTTCATTTCATGTATGCGCAAAATGCCTTTGAAATGGCTTTAAAATGGATTTGGAGCATGGAGACGATTATCTCAGGATGGCAATATAAACAAACGAAACTTTTAGTAGATTTCTACTTATTTTATTAAATGTCATCTCCACCAAACAGGACAAGCTTGCATCTGTTATAGTTTTGGAGAAAAATGTGTTCATTTCATGTATGCGCGAAATGCCTTAAAAATGGCTTTAAAATGGATTTGGAGCATGGAGACGATTATCTCGGGATTGCAAGATAACCAAACAAAACTTTTAGTGGATTTCTACTTATTTTATTAAATATCATCTCCACCAAACAGGACAAGCTTGCATCTGTTATAGTTTTGGAGAAAAATGTGTTCATTTCATGTATGCGCGAAATGCCTTAAAAATGGCTTTAAAATGGATTTGGAGCATGGAGACGATTATCTCGGGATTGCAATATAACCAAACAAAACTTTTAGTGGATTTCTACTTATTTTATTAAATATCATCTCCACCAAACAGGACAAGCTTGCATCTGTTATAGTTTTGGAGAAAAATGTGTTCATTTCATGTATGCGCGAAATGCCTTAAAAATGGCTTTAAAATGGATTTGGTGCATGGAGACGATTATCTCGGGATTGCAAGATAACCAAACAAAACTTTTAGTGGATTTCTACTTATTTTATTAAATATCATCTCCACCAAACAGGACAAGCTTGCATCTGTTATAGTTTTGGAGAAAAATGTGTTCATTTCATGTATGCGCGAAATGCCTTAAAAATGGCTTTAAAATGGATTTGGAGCATGGAGACGATTATCTCGGGATTGCAAGATAACCAAACAAAACTTTTAGTGGATTTCTACTTATTTTATTAAATATCATCTCCACCAAACAGGACAAGCTTGCATCTGTTATAGTTTTGGAGAAAAATGTGTTCATTTCATGTATGCGCGAAATGCCTTAAAAATGGCTTTAAAATGGATTTGGAGCATGGAGACGATTATCTCGGGATTGCAAGATAACCAAACAAAACTTTTAAAGGATTTCTACTTATTTTATTAAATATCATCTCCACCAAACAGGACAAGCTTGCATGTGTTATAGTTTTGGAGAAAAATGTGTTCATTTCATGTATGCGCAAAATGCCTTTGAAATGGCTTTAAAATGGATTTGGAGCATGGAGACGATTATCTCGGGATTGCAAGATAACCAAACAAAACTTTTAGTGGATTTCTACTTATTTTATTAAATATCATCTCCACCAAACAGGACAAGCTTGCATCTGTTATAGTTTTGGAGAAAAATGTGTTCATTTCATGTATGCGCGAAATGCCTTAAAAATGGCTTTAAAATGGATTTGGAGCATGGAGACGATTATCTCGGGATTGCAAGATAACCAAACAAAACTTTTAGTGGATTTCTACTTATTTTATTAAATATCATCTCCACCAAACAGGACAAGCTTGCATCTGTTATAGTTTTGGAGAAAAATGTGTTCATTTCATGTATGCGCGAAATGCCTTAAAAATGGCTTTAAAATGGATTTGGAGCATGGAGACGATTATCTCGGGATTGCAAGATAACCAAACAAAACTTTTAGTGGATTTCTACTTATTTTATTAAATATCATCTCCACCAAACAGGACAAGCTTGCATCTGTTATAGTTTTGGAGAAAAATGTGTTCATTTCATGTATGCGCGAAATGCCTTAAAAATGGCTTTAAAATGGATTTGGAGCATGGAGACGATTATCTCGGGATTGCAAGATAACCAAACAAAACTTTTAGTGGATTTCTACTTATTTTATTAAATATCATCTCCACCAAACAGGACAAGCTTGCATCTGTTATAGTTTTGGAGAAAAATGTGTTCATTTCATGTATGCGCGAAATGCCTTAAAAATGGCTTTAAAATGGATTTGGAGCATGGAGACGATTATCTCGGGATTGCAAGATAACCAAACAAAACTTTTAGTGGATTTCTACTTATTTTATTAAATATCATCTCCACCAAACAGGACAAGCTTGCATGTGTTATAGTTTTGGAGAAAAATGTGTTCATTTCATGTATGCGCAAAATGCCTTTGAAATGGCTTTAAAATGGATTTGGAGCATGGAGACGATTATCTCGGGATTGCAAGATAACCAAACAAAACTTTTAGTGGATTTCTACTTATTTTATTAAATATCATCTCCACCAAACAGGACAAGCTTGCATCTGTTATAGTTTTGGAGAAAAATGTGTTCATAGTATCATAGTATCATAGTTTTTAAGGTTGAAGGGAGACTCTAAGTCCATCTAGTTCAACCTGTAGGCTAACATGTTGATCCAGAGGAAGGCAAAAAAACCCCAATGTGGCAAACAAGTTCCAATGGGGAAAAAATTTCCTTCCTGACTCCACATCCGGCAATCAGACTAGTTCCCTGGATCAATACCCTGTCATAAAATCTAATATACATAACTGGTAATATTACATTTTTCAAGAAAGGCGTCCAGGCTCTGCTTAAATGTTAGTAGTGAATCACTCATTACAACATCATGTGGCAGAGAGTTCCATAGTCTCACTGCTCGTACAGTAAAGAATCCTCGTCTGTGATTATGATTAAACCTTTTTTCCTCAAGACGTAGTGGATGCCCCCGTGTTCCAGTCGCAGGCCTTGGTGTAAAAAGATCTTTGGAAAGGTCTCTGTACTGTCCCCTCATATATTTATACATTGTGATTAGATCCCCCCTAAGCCTTCGTTTTTCCAAACTAAATAACCCCAAGTTTAATAACCTGTCTTGGTATTGCAGCCCACCCATTCCTCTAATAATCTTGGTGGCTCTTCTCTGCACCCTCTCCAGTTCAGCTATGTCCTTCTTATATATCGGTGACCAGAATTGTACACAGTATTCTACGTGCGGTCGCACTAGTGACTTATACAGAGGTAGAACTATATTTTTTTCATGAACACTTATACCTCTTTTAATACATCCCATTATTTTATTAGCCCTGGCAGCAGCTGCCTGACACTGTCCACTAAAGTGAAGTTTACCATCCACCAATACACCCAAGTCTTTTTCTGTGTCTGTTTTACCCAGTGTTCTACGATTAAGTACATAATCATAAATGTTATTTCCTCTACCCAAGTGCATGACCTTACATTTATCTACATTAAACTTCAATTGCCACTTCTCAGCCCAATCCTCCAATTTACATAAATCTCCCTGTAATATAAAATTATCCTCCTCTGTATTGATTACCCTGCAGAGTTTAGTATCATCTGCAAATATTGAAATTCTACTCCGCATGCCCCCAACAAGGTCATTTATAAATATGTTGAAAAGAAGTGGGCCCAATACTGACCCCTGTGGTACCCCACTATGAACTGAGACCCAGTCCGAGTACGTACCATTAATAACCACCCTTTGTTTCCTATCACTTAGCCAGTTTTTAACCCAGTTACACATATTTTCCCCTATCCCCATTATTCTCATTTTATGTACCAACCTTTTGTGTGGCACCGTATCAAAAGCTTTTGAAAAGTCCATATACCCAACATCCACTGCATTTCCCTGGTCCAGACTTGAACTTACCTCTTCATAGAAGCTGATCAAATTAGTTTGACAGGATCGATCCCTCATAAACCCATGTTGATACTCTGTCATAAGGTTATTTTTCTTGAGATACTCCAATATAGCATCTCTCAAGAAACCCTCAAGGATTTTACCAACCGTAGAGGTTAAACTTACTGGCCTATAATTTCCCGGCTCAGTTTTTGTCCCCTTTTTGAATATTGGCACCACATTTGCTATGCGCCAGTCCTGCGGTACCGACCCTGTTATTAAGGAATCTGAGAAGATTAAAAATAATGGTCTATCTATCACAGAACTCAATTCCTGTAGTACTCTGGGGTGTATGCCATCCGGGCCCGGAGATTTGTCAACCTTAGTGATTTCGAGGCGGCGGCGTACTTCCTGCTGGGTTAAGCAGGTAATATTCAAGTGTGAATTTATGGTATCACTGGTCATGTCATCTGCCATGGCATTTTCTTGTATAAAAACCGTAGAAAAAAAGTCATTCAGCAGGTTGGCTTTACCCTCATCCCCTTCATGTATGCGCGAAATGCCTTAAAAATGGCTTTAAAATGGATTTGGAGCATGGAGACGATTATCTCGGGATTGCAAGATAACCAAACAAAACTTTTAGTGGATTTCTACTTATTTTATTAAATATCATCTCCACTAAACAGGACAAGCTTGCATCTGTTATAGTTTTGGAGAAAAATGTGTTCATTTCATGTATGCGCGAAATGTCTTAAAAATGGCTTTAAAATGGATTTGGAGCATGGAGACGATTATCTCGGGATTGCAAGATAACCAAACAAAAATTTTAGTGGATTTCTACTTATTTTATTAAATATCATCTCCACCAAACAGGACAAGCTTGCATCTGTTATAGTTTTGGAGAAAAATGTGTTCATTTCATGTATGCGCGAAATGCCTTAAAAATGGCTTTAAAATGGATTTGGAGCATGGAGACGATTATCTCGGGATTGCAAGATAACCAAACAAAACTTTTAGTGGATTTCTACTTATTTTATTAAATATCATCTCCACCAAACAGGACAAGCTTGCATGTGTTATAGTTTTGGAGAAAAATGTGTTCATTTCATGTATGCGCAAAATGCCTTTGAAATGGCTTTAAAATGGATTTGGAGCATGGAGACGATTATCTCAGGATGGCAATATAAACAAACGAAACTTTTAGTAGATTTCTACTTATTTTATTAAATATCATCTCCACCAAACAGGACAAGCTTGCATCTGTTATAGTTTTGGAGAAAAATGTGTTCATTTCATGTATGCGCGAAATGCCTTAAAAATGGCTTTAAAATGGATTTGGAGCATGGAGACGATTATCTCGGGATTGCAAGATAACCAAACAAAACTTTTAGTGGATTTCTACTTATTTTATTAAATATCATCTCCACCAAACAGGACAAGCTTGCATCTGTTATAGTTTTGGAGAAAAATGTGTTCATTTCATGTATGCGCGAAATGCCTTAAAAATGGCTTTAAAATGGATTTGGAGCATGGAGACGATTATCTCGGGATTGCAATATAACCAAACAAAACTTTTAGTGGATTTCTACTTATTTTATTAAATATCATCTCCACCAAACAGGACAAGCTTGCATCTGTTATAGTTTTGGAGAAAAATGTGTTCATTTCATGTATGCGCGAAATGCCTTAAAAATGGCTTTAAAATGGATTTGGAGCATGGAGACGATTATCTCGGGATTGCAAGATAACCAAACAAAACTTTTAGTGGATTTCTACTTATTTTATTAAATATCATCTCCACCAAACAGGACAAGCTTGCATCTGTTATAGTTTTGGAGAAAAATGTGTTCATTTCATGTATGCGCGAGATGCCTTAAAAATGGCTTTAAAATGGATTTGGAGCATGGAGACGATTATCTCGGGATTGCAAGATAACCAAACAAAACTTTTAGTGGATTTCTACTTATTTTATTAAATATCATCTCCACCAAACAGGACAAGCTTGCATCTGTTATAGTTTTGGAGAAAAATGTGTTCATTTCATGTATGCGCGAAATGCCTTAAAAATGGCTTTAAAATGGATTTGGAGCATGGAGACGATTATCTCGGGATTGCAAGATAACCAAACAAAACTTTTAGTGGATTTCTACTTATTTTATTAAATATCATCTCCACCAAACAGGACAAGCTTGCATCTGTTATAGTTTTGGAGAAAAATGTGTTCATTTCATGTATGCGCGAAATGCCTTAAAAATGGCTTTAAAATGGATTTGGAGCATGGAGACGATTATCTCGGGATTGCAAGATAACCAAACAAAACTTTTAAAGGATTTCTACTTATTTTATTAAATATCATCTCCACCAAACAGGACAAGCTTGCATGTGTTATAGTTTTGGAGAAAAATGTGTTCATTTCATGTATGCGCAAAATGCCTTTGAAATGGCTTTAAAATGGATTTGGAGCATGGAGACGATTATCTCGGGATTGCAAGATAACCAAACAAAACTTTTAGTGGATTTCTACTTATTTTATTAAATATCATCTCCACCAAACAGGACAAGCTTGCATCTGTTATAGTTTTGGAGAAAAATGTGTTCATTTCATGTATGCGCGAAATGCCTTAAAAATGACTTTAAAATGGATTTGGAGCATGGAGACGATTATCTCGGGATTGCAAGATAACCAAACAAAACTTTTAGTGGATTTCTACTTATTTTATTAAATATCATCTCCACCAAACAGGACAAGCTTGCATCTGTTATAGTTTTGGAGAAAAATGTGTTCATTTCATGTATGCGCGAAATGCCTTAAAAATGGCTTTAAAATGGATTTGGAGCATGGAGACGATTATCTCGGGATTGCAAGATAACCAAACAAAACTTTTAGTGGATTTCTACTTATTTTATTAAATATCATCTCCACCAAACAGGACAAGCTTGCATCTGTTATAGTTTTGGAGAAAAATGTGTTCATTTCATGTATGCGCGAAATGCCTTAAAAATGGCTTTAAAATGGATTTGGAGCATGGAGACGATTATCTCGGGATTGCAAGATAACCAAACAAAACTTTTAGTGGATTTCTTCTTATTTTATTAAATATCATCTCCACCAAACAGGACAAGCTTGCATGTGTTATAGTTTTGGAGAAAAATGTTTTCATTTCATGTATGCGCAAAATGCCTTTGAAATGGCTTTAAAATGGATTTGGAGCATGGAGACGATTATCAGGATGGCAATATAAACAAACGAAACTTTTAGTAGATTTCTACTTATTTTATTAAATATTATCTCCACCAAACAGGACAAGCTTGCATCTGTTATAGTTTTGGAGAAAAATGTGTTCATTTCATGTATGCGCGAAATGCCTTAAAAATGGCTTTAAAATGGATTTGGAGCATGGAGACGATTATCTCGGGATTGCAAGATAACCAAACAAAACTTTTAGTGGATTTCTACTTATTTTATTAAATATCATCTCCACTAAACAGGACAAGCTTGCATCTGTTATAGTTTTGGAGAAAAATGTGTTCATTTCATGTATGCGCGAAATGCCTTAAAAATGGCTTTAAAATGGATTTGGAGCATGGAGACGATTATCTCGGGATTGCAAGATAACCAAACAAAACTTTTAGTGGATTTCTACTTATTTTATTAAATATCATCTCCACCAAACAGGACAAGCTTGCATCTGTTATAGTTTTGGAGAAAAATGTGTTCATTTCATGTATGCGCGAAATGCCTTAAAAATGGCTTTAAAATGGATTTGGAGCATGGAGACGATTATCTCGGGATTGCAAGATAACCAAACAAAACTTTTAGTGGATTTCTACTTATTTTATTAAATATCATCTCCACCAAACAGGACAAGCTTGCATCTGTTATAGTTTTGGAGAAAAATGTGTTCATTTCATGTATGCGCGAAATGCCTTAAAAATGGCTTTAAAATGGATTTGGAGCATGGAGACGATTATCTCGGGATTGCAAGATAACCAAACAAAACTTTTAGTGGATTTCTACTTATTTTATTAAATATCATCTCCACCAAACAGGACAAGCTTGCATCTGTTATAGTTTTAGAGAAAAATGTGTTCATTTCATGTATTCGCGAAATGCCTTAAAAATGGCTTTAAAATGGATTTGGAGCATGGAGACGATTATCTCGGGATTGCAATATAACCAAACAAAACTTTTAGTGGATTTCTACTTATTTTATTAAATATCATCTCCACCAAACAGGACAAGCTTGCATCTGTTATAGTTTTGGAGAAAAATGTGTTCATTTCATGTATGCGCGAAATGCCTTAAAAATGGCTTTAAAATGGATTTGGAGCATGGAGACGATTATCTCGGGATTGCAAGATAACCAAACAAAACTTTTAGTGGATTTCTACTTATTTTATTAAATATCATCTCCACCAAACAGGACAAGCTTGCATGTGTTATAGTTTTGGAGAAAAATGTGTTCATTTCATGTATGCGCAAAATGCCTTTGAAATGGCTTTAAAATGGATTTGGAGCATGGAGACGATTATCTCGGGATTGCAAGATAACCAAACAAAACTTTTAGTGGATTTCTACTTATTTTATTAAATATCATCTCCACCAAACAGGACAAGCTTGCATCTGTTATAGTTTTGGAGAAAAATGTGTTCATTTCATGTATGCGCGAAATGCCTTAAAAATGACTTTAAAATGGATTTGGAGCATGGAGACGATTATCTCGGGATTGCAAGATAACCAAACAAAACTTTTAGTGGATTTCTACTTATTTTATTAAATATCATCTCCACCAAACAGGACAAGCTTGCATCTGTTATAGTTTTGGAGAAAAATGTGTTCATTTCATGTATGCGCGAAATGCCTTAAAAATGGCTTTAAAATGGATTTGGAGCATGGAGACGATTATCTCGGGATTGCAAGATAACCAAACAAAACTTTTAGTGGATTTCTACTTATTTTATTAAATATCATCTCCACCAAACAGGACAAGCTTGCATCTGTTATAGTTTTGGAGAAAAATGTGTTCATTTCATGTATGCGCGAAATGCCTTAAAAATGGCTTTAAAATGGATTTGGAGCATGGAGACGATTATCTCGGGATTGCAAGATAACCAAACAAAACTTTTAGTGGATTTCTACTTATTTTATTAAATATCATCTCCACCAAACAGGACAAGCTTGCATCTGTTATAGTTTTGGAGAAAAATGTGTTCATTTCATGTATGCGCGAAATGCCTTAAAAATGGCTTTAAAATGGATTTGGAGCATGGAGACGATTATCTCGGGATTGCAAGATAACCAAACAAAACTTTTAGTGGATTTCTACTTATTTTATTAAATATCATCTCCACCAAACAGGACAAGCTTGCATCTGTTATAGTTTTGGAGAAAAATGTGTTCATTTCATGTATGCGCGAAATGCCTTAAAAATGGCTTTAAAATGGATTTGGAGCATGGAGACGATTATCTCGGGATTGCAAGATAACCAAACAAAACTTTTAGTGGATTTCTACTTATTTTATTAAATATCATCTCCACCAAACAGGACAAGCTTGCATGTGTTATAGTTTTGGAGAAAAATGTGTTCATTTCATGTATGCGCAAAATGCCTTTGAAATGGCTTTAAAATGGATTTGGAGCATGGAGACGATTATCTCAGGATGGCAATATAAACAAACGAAACTTTTAGTAGATTTCTACTTATTTTATTAAATATTATCTCCACCAAACAGGACAAGCTTGCATCTGTTATAGTTTTGGAGAAAAATGTGTTCATTTCATGTATGCGCGAAATGCCTTAAAAATGGCTTTAAAATGGATTTGGAGCATGGAGACGATTATCTCGGGATTGCAAGATAACCAAACAAAACTTTTAGTGGATTTCTACTTATTTTATTAAATATCATCTCCACCAAACAGGACAAGCTTGCATCTGTTATAGTTTTGGAGAAAAATGTGTTCATTTCATGTATGCGCGAAATGCCTTAAAAATGGCTTTAAAATGGATTTGGAGCATGGAGACGATTATCTCGGGATTGCAAGATAACCAAACAAAACTTTTAGTGGATTTCTACTTATTTTATTAAATATCATCTCCACCAAACAGGACAAGCTTGCATGTGTTATAGTTTTGGAGAAAAATGTGTTCATTTCATGTATGCGCAAAATGCCTTTGAAATGGCTTTAAAATGGATTTGGAGCATGGAGACTATTATCTCAGGATGGCAATATAAACAAACGAAACTTTTAGTAGATTTCTACTTATTTTATTAAATATTATCTCCACCAAACAGGACAAGCTTGCATCTGTTATAGTTTTGGAGAAAAATGTGTTCATTTCATGTATGCGCGAAATGCCTTAAAAATGGCTTTAAAATGGATTTGGAGCATGGAGACGATTATCTCGGGATTGCAAGATAACCAAACAAAACTTTTAGTGGATTTCTACTTATTTTATTAAATATCATCTCCACCAAACAGGACAACCTTGCATCTGTTATAGTTTTGGAGAAAAATGTGTTCATTTCATGTATGCGCGAAATGCCTTAAAAATGGCTTTAAAATGGATTTGGAGCATGGAGACGATTATCTCGGGATTGCAAGATAACCAAACAAAACTTTTAGTGGATTTCTACTTATTTTATTAAATATCATCTCCACCAAACAGGACAAGCTTGCATCTGTTATAGTTTTGGAGAAAAATGTGTTCATTTCATGTATGCGCGAAATGCCTTAAAAATGGCTTTAAAATGGATTTGGAGCATGGAGACGATTATCTCGGGATTGCAAGATAACCAAACAAAACTTTTAGTGGATTTCTACTTATTTTATTAAATATCATCTCCACCAAACAGGACAAGCTTGCATCTGTTATAGTTTTGGAGAAAAATGTGTTCATTTCATGTATGCGCGAAATGCCTTAAAAATGGCTTTAAAATGGATTTGGAGCATGGAGACGATTATCTCGGGATTGCAAGATAACCAAACAAAACTTTTAGTGGATTTCTACTTATTTTATTAAATATCATCTCCACCAAACAGGACAAGCTTGCATCTGTTATAGTTTTAGAGAAAAATGTGTTCATTTCATGTATTCGCGAAATGCCTTAAAAATGGCTTTAAAATGGATTTGGAGCATGGAGACGATTATCTCGGGATTGCAATATAACCAAACAAAACTTTTAGTGGATTTCTACTTATTTTATTAAATATCATCTCCACCAAACAGGACAAGCTTGCATCTGTTATAGTTTTGGAGAAAAATGTGTTCATTTCATGTATGCGCGAAATGCCTTAAAAATGGCTTTAAAATGGATTTGGAGCATGGAGACGATTATCTCGGGATTGCAAGATAACCAAACAAAACTTTTAGTGGATTTCTACTTATTTTATTAAATATCATCTCCACCAAAGAGGACAAGCTTGCATGTGTTATAGTTTTGGAGAAAAATGTGTTCATTTCATGTATGCGCAAAATGCCTTTGAAATGGCTTTAAAATGGATTTGGAGCATGGAGACGATTATCTCGGGATTGCAAGATAACCAAACAAAACTTTTAGTGGATTTCTACTTATTTTATTAAATATCATCTCCACCAAACAGGACAAGCTTGCATCTGTTATAGTTTTGGAGAAAAATGTGTTCATTTCATGTATGCGCGAAATGCCTTAAAAATGACTTTAAAATGGATTTGGAGCATGGAGACGATTATCTCGGGATTGCAAGATAACCAAACAAAACTTTTAGTGGATTTCTACTTATTTTATTAAATATCATCTCCACCAAACAGGACAAGCTTGCATCTGTTATAGTTTTGGAGAAAAATGTGTTCATTTCATGTATGCGCGAAATGCCTTAAAAATGGCTTTAAAATGGATTTGGAGCATGGAGACGATTATCTCGGGATTGCAAGATAACCAAACAAAACTTTTAGTGGATTTCTACTTATTTTATTAAATATCATCTCCACCAAACAGGACAAGCTTGCATCTGTTATAGTTTTGGAGAAAAATGTGTTCATTTCATGTATGCGCGAAATGCCTTAAAATGGCTTTAAAATGGATTTGGAGCATGGAGACGATTATCTCGGGATTGCAAGATAACCAAACAAAACTTTTAGTGGATTTCTACTTATTTTATTAAATATCATCTCCACCAAACAGGACAAGCTTGCATGTGTTATAGTTTTGGAGAAAAATGTGTTCATTTCATGTATGCGCAAAATGCCTTTGAAATGGCTTTAAAATGGATTTGGAGCATGGAGACGATTATCTCGGGATTGCAAGATAACCAAACAAAACTTTTAGTGGATTTCTACTTATTTTATTAAATATCATCTCCACCAAACAGGACAAGCTTGCATCTGTTATAGTTTTGGAGAAAAATGTGTTCATTTCATGTATGCGCGAAATGCCTTAAAAATGGCTTTAAAATGGATTTGGAGCATGGAGACGATTATCTCGGGATTGCAAGATAACCAAACAAAACTTTTAGTGGATTTCTACTTATTTTATTAAATATCATCTCCACCAAACAGGACAAGCTTGCATCTGTTATAGTTTTGGAGAAAAATGTGTTCATTTCATGTATGCGCGAAATGCCTTAAAAATGGCTTTAAAATGGATTTGGAGCATGGAGACGATTATCTCGGGATTGCAAGATAACCAAACAAAACTTTTAGTGGATTTCTACTTATTTTATTAAATATCATCTCCACCAAACAGGACAAGCTTGCATCTGTTATAGTTTTGGAGAAAAATGTGTTCATTTCATGTATGCGCGAAATGCCTTAAAAATGGCTTTAAAATGGATTTGGAGCATGGAGACGATTATCTCGGGATTGCAAGATAACCAAACAAAACTTTTAGTGGATTTCTACTTATTTTATTAAATATCATCTCCACCAAACAGGACAAGCTTGCATGTGTTATAGTTTTGGAGAAAAATGTGTTCATTTCATGTATGCGCAAAATGCCTTTGAAATGGCTTTAAAATGGATTTGGAGCATGGAGACGATTATCTCAGGATGGCAATATAAACAAACGAAACTTTTAGTAGATTTCTACTTATTTTATTAAATATTATCTCCACCAAACAGGACAAGCTTGCATCTGTTATAGTTTTGGAGAAAAATGTGTTCATTTCATGTATGCGCGAAATGCCTTAAAAATGGCTTTAAAATGGATTTGGAGCATGGAGACGATTATCTCGGGATTGCAAGATAACCAAACAAAACTTTTAGTGGATTTCTACTTATTTTATTAAATATCATCTCCACCAAACAGGACAAGCTTGCATCTGTTATAGTTTTGGAGAAAAATGTGTTCATTTCATGTATGCGCGAAATGCCTTAAAAATGGCTTTAAAATGGATTTGGAGCATGGAGACGATTATCTCGGGATTGCAATATAACCAAACAAAACTTTTAGTGGATTTCTACTTATTTTATTAAATATCATCTCCACCAAACAGGACAAGCTTGCATCTGTTATAGTTTTGGAGAAAAATGTGTTCATTTCATGTATGCGCGAAATGCCTTAAAAATGGCTTTAAAATGGATTTGGTGCATGGAGACGATTATCTCGGGATTGCAAGATAACCAAACAAAACTTTTAGTGGATTTCTACTTATTTTATTAAATATCATCTCCACCAAACAGGACAAGCTTGCATCTGTTATAGTTTTGGAGAAAAATGTGTTCATTTCATGTATGCGCGAAATGCCTTAAAAATGGCTTTAAAATGGATTTGGAGCATGGAGACGATTATCTCGGGATTGCAAGATAACCAAACAAAACTTTTAGTGGATTTCTACTTATTTTATTAAATATCATCTCCACCAAACAGGACAAGCTTGCATCTGTTATAGTTTTGGAGAAAAATGTGTTCATTTCATGTATGCGCGAAATGCCTTAAAAATGGCTTTAAAATGGATTTGGAGCATGGAGACGATTATCTCGGGATTGCAAGATAACCAAACAAAACTTTTAAAGGATTTCTACTTATTTTATTAAATATCATCTCCACCAAACAGGACAAGCTTGCATGTGTTATAGTTTTGGAGAAAAATGTGTTCATTTCATGTATGCGCAAAATGCCTTTGAAATGGCTTTAAAATGGATTTGGAGCATGGAGACGATTATCTCGGGATTGCAAGATAACCAAACAAAACTTTTAGTGGATTTCTACTTATTTTATTAAATATCATCTCCACCAAACAGGACAAGCTTGCATCTGTTATAGTTTTGGAGAAAAATGTGTTCATTTCATGTATGCGCGAAATGCCTTAAAAATGGCTTTAAAATGGATTTGGAGCATGGAGACGATTATCTCGGGATTGCAAGATAACCAAACAAAACTTTTAGTGGATTTCTACTTATTTTATTAAATATCATCTCCACCAAACAGGACAAGCTTGCATCTGTTATAGTTTTGGAGAAAAATGTGTTCATTTCATGTATGCGCGAAATGCCTTAAAAATGGCTTTAAAATGGATTTGGAGCATGGAGACGATTATCTCGGGATTGCAAGATAACCAAACAAAACTTTTAGTGGATTTCTACTTATTTTATTAAATATCATCTCCACCAAACAGGACAAGCTTGCATCTGTTATAGTTTTGGAGAAAAATGTGTTCATTTCATGTATGCGCGAAATGCCTTAAAAATGGCTTTAAAATGGATTTGGAGCATGGAGACGATTATCTCGGGATTGCAAGATAACCAAACAAAACTTTTAGTGGATTTCTACTTATTTTATTAAATATCATCTCCACCAAACAGGACAAGCTTGCATCTGTTATAGTTTTGGAGAAAAATGTGTTCATTTCATGTATGCGCGAAATGCCTTAAAAATGGCTTTAAAATGGATTTGGAGCATGGAGACGATTATCTCGGGATTGCAAGATAACCAAACAAAACTTTTAGTGGATTTCTACTTATTTTATTAAATATCATCTCCACCAAACAGGACAAGCTTGCATGTGTTATAGTTTTGGAGAAAAATGTGTTCATTTCATGTATGCGCAAAATGCCTTTGAAATGGCTTTAAAATGGATTTGGAGCATGGAGACGATTATCTCGGGATTGCAAGATAACCAAACAAAACTTTTAGTGGATTTCTACTTATTTTATTAAATATCATCTCCACCAAACAGGACAAGCTTGCATCTGTTATAGTTTTGGAGAAAAATGTGTTCATTTCATGTATGCGCGAAATGCCTTAAAAATGACTTTAAAATGGATTTGGAGCATGGAGACGATTATCTCGGGATTGCAAGATAACCAAACAAAACTTTTAGTGGATTTCTACTTATTTTATTAAATATCATCTCCACCAAACAGGACAAGCTTGCATCTGTTATAGTTTTGGAGAAAAATGTGTTCATTTCATGTATGCGCGAAATGCCTTAAAAATGGCTTTAAAATGGATTTGGAGCATGGAGACGATTATCTCGGGATTGCAAGATAACCAAACAAAACTTTTAGTGGATTTCTACTTATTTTATTAAATATCATCTCCACCAAACAGGACAAGCTTGCATCTGTTATAGTTTTGGAGAAAAATGTGTTCATTTCATGTATGCGCGAAATGCCTTAAAAATGGCTTTAAAATGGATTTGGAGCATGGAGACGATTATCTCGGGATTGCAAGATAACCAAACAAAACTTTTAGTGGATTTCTTCTTATTTTATTAAATATCATCTCCACCAAACAGGACAAGCTTGCATGTGTTATAGTTTTGGAGAAAAATGTGTTCATTTCATGTATGCGCAAAATGCCTTTGAAATGGCTTTAAAATGGATTTGGAGCATGGAGACGATTATCTCAGGATGGCAATATAAACAAACGAAACTTTTAGTAGATTTCTACTTATTTTATTAAATATTATCTCCACCAAACAGGACAAGCTTGCATCTGTTATAGTTTTGGAGAAAAATGTGTTCATTTCATGTATGCGCGAAATGCCTTAAAAATAGCTTTAAAATGGATTTGGAGCATGGAGACGATTATCTCGGGATTGCAAGATAACCAAACAAAACTTTTAGTGGATTTCTACTTATTTTATTAAATATCATCCCCACTAAACAGGACAAGCTTGCATCTGTTATAGTTTTGGAGAAAAATGTGTTCATTTCATGTATGCGCGAAATGCCTTAAAAATGGCTTTAAAATGGATTTGGAGCATGGAGACGATTATCTCGGGATTGCAAGATAACCAAACAAAACTTTTAGTGGATTTCTACTTATTTTATTAAATATCATCTCCACCAAACAGGACAAGCTTGCATCTGTTATAGTTTTGGAGAAAAATGTGTTCATTTCATGTATGCGCGAAATGCCTTAAAAATGGCTTTAAAATGGATTTGGAGCATGGAGACGATTATCTCGGGATTGCAAGATAACCAAACAAAACTTTTAGTGGATTTCTACTTATTTTATTAAATATCATCTCCACCAAACAGGACAAGCTTGCATGTGTTATAGTTTTGGAGAAAAATGTGTTCATTTCATGTATGCGCAAAATGCCTTTGAAATGGCTTTAAAATGGATTTGGAGCATGGAGACGATTATCTCAGGATGGCAATATAAACAAACGAAACTTTTAGTAGATTTCTACTTATTTTATTAAATATCATCTCCACCAAACAGGACAAGCTTGCATCTGTTATAGTTTTGGAGAAAAATGTGTTCATTTCATGTATGCGCGAAATGCCTTAAAAATGGCTTTAAAATGGATTTGGAGCATGGAGACGATTATCTCGGGATTGCAAGATAACCAAACAAAACTTTTAGTGGATTTCTACTTATTTTATTAAATATCATCTCCACCAAACAGGACAAGCTTGCATCTGTTATAGTTTTGGAGAAAAATGTGTTCATTTCATGTATGCGCGAAATGCCTTAAAAATGGCTTTAAAATGGATTTGGAGCATGGAGACGATTATCTCGGGATTGCAATATAACCAAACAAAACTTTTAGTGGATTTCTACTTATTTTATTAAATATCATCTCCACCAAACAGGACAAGCTTGCATCTGTTATAGTTTTGGAGAAAAATGTGTTCATTTCATGTATGCGCGAAATGCCTTAAAAATGGCTTTAAAATGGATTTGGAGCATGGAGACGATTATCTCGGGATTGCAAGATAACCAAACAAAACTTTTAGTGGATTTCTACTTATTTTATTAAATATCATCTCCACCAAACAGGACAAGCTTGCATCTGTTATAGTTTTGGAGAAAAATGTGTTCATTTCATGTATGCGCGAAATGCCTTAAAAATGGCTTTAAAATGGATTTGGAGCATGGAGACGATTATCTCGGGATTGCAAGATAACCAAACAAAACTTTTAGTGGATTTCTACTTATTTTATTAAATATCATCTCCACCAAACAGGACAAGCTTGCATCTGTTATAGTTTTGGAGAAAAATGTGTTCATTTCATGTATGCGCGAAATGCCTTAAAAATGGCTTTAAAATGGATTTGGAGCATGGAGACGATTATCTCGGGATTGCAATATAACCAAACAAAACTTTTAGTGGATTTCTACTTATTTTATTAAATATCATCTCCACCAAACAGGACAAGCTTGCATCTGTTATAGTTTTGGAGAAAAATGTGTTCATTTCATGTATGCGCGAAATGCCTTAAAAATGGCTTTAAAATGGATTTGGAGCATGGAGACGATTATCTCGGGATTGCAAGATAACCAAACAAAACTTTTAGTGGATTTCTACTTATTTTATTAAATATCATCTCCACCAAACAGGACAAGCTTGCATCTGTTATAGTTTTGGAGAAAAATGTGTTCATTTCATGTATGCGCGAAATGCCTTAAAAATGGCTTTAAAATGGATTTGGAGCATGGAGACGATTATCTCGGGATTGCAAGATAACCAAACAAAACTTTTAGTGGATTTCTACTTATTTTATTAAATATCATCTCCACCAAACAGGACAAGCTTGCATCTGTTATAGTTTTGGAGAAAAATGTGTTCATTTCATGTATGCGCGAAATGCCTTAAAAATGGCTTTAAAATGGATTTGGAGCATGGAGACGATTATCTCGGGATTGCAAGATAACCAAACAAAACTTTTAAAGGATTTCTACTTATTTTATTAAATATCATCTCCACCAAACAGGACAAGCTTGCATGTGTTATAGTTTTGGAGAAAAATGTGTTCATTTCATGTATGCGCAAAATGCCTTTGAAATGGCTTTAAAATGGATTTGGAGCATGGAGACGATTATCTCGGGATTGCAAGATAACCAAACAAAACTTTTAGTGGATTTCTACTTATTTTATTAAATATCATCTCCACCAAACAGGACAAGCTTGCATCTGTTATAGTTTTGGAGAAAAATGTGTTCATTTCATGTATGCGCGAAATGCCTTAAAAATGACTTTAAAATGGATTTGGAGCATGGAGACGATTATCTCGGGATTGCAAGATAACCAAACAAAACTTTTAGTGGATTTCTACTTATTTTATTAAATATCATCTCCACCAAACAGGACAAGCTTGCATCTGTTATAGTTTTGGAGAAAAATGTGTTCATTTCATGTATGCGCGAAATGCCTTAAAAATGGCTTTAAAATGGATTTGGAGCATGGAGACGATTATCTCGGGATTGCAAGATAACCAAACAAAACTTTTAGTGGATTTCTACTTATTTTATTAAATATCATCTCCACCAAACAGGACAAGCTTGCATCTGTTATAGTTTTGGAGAAAAATGTGTTCATTTCATGTATGCGCGAAATGCCTTAAAAATGGCTTTAAAATGGATTTGGAGCATGGAGACGATTATCTCGGGATTGCAAGATAACCAAACAAAACTTTTAGTGGATTTCTTCTTATTTTATTAAATATCATCTCCACCAAACAGGACAAGCTTGCATGTGTTATAGTTTTGGAGAAAAATGTTTTCATTTCATGTATGCGCAAAATGCCTTTGAAATGGCTTTAAAATGGATTTGGAGCATGGAGACGATTATCTCAGGATGGCAATATAAACAAACGAAACTTTTAGTAGATTTCTACTTATTTTATTAAATATTATCTCCACCAAACAGGACAAGCTTGCATCTGTTATAGTTTTGGAGAAAAATGTGTTCATTTCATGTATGCGCGAAATGCCTTAAAAATGGCTTTAAAATGGATTTGGAGCATGGAGACGATTATCTCGGATTGCAAGATAACCAAACAAAACTTTTAGTGGATTTCTACTTATTTTATTAAATATCATCTCCACTAAACAGGACAAGCTTGCATCTGATATAGTTTTGGAGAAAAATGTGTTCATTTCATGTATGCGCGAAATGCCTTAAAAATGGCTTTAAAATGGATTTGGAGCATGGAGACGATTATCTCGGGATTGCAAGATAACCAAACAAAACTTTTAGTGGATTTCTACTTATTTTATTAAATATCATCTCCACCAAACAGGACAAGCTTGCATCTGTTATAGTTTTGGAGAAAAATGTGTTCATTTCATGTATGCGCGAAATGCCTTAAAAATGGCTTTAAAATGGATTTGGAGCATGGAGACGATTATCTCGGGATTGCAAGATAACCAAACAAAACTTTTAGTGGATTTCTACTTATTTTATTAAATATCATCTCCACCAAACAGGACAAGCTTGCATCTGTTATAGTTTTGGAGAAAAATGTGTTAATTTCATGTATGCGCGAAATGCCTTAAAAATGGCTTTAAAATGGATTTGGAGCATGGAGACGATTATCTCGGGATTGCAAGATAACCAAACAAAACTTTTAGTGGATTTCTACTTATTTTATTAAATATCATCTCCACCAAACAGGACAAGCTTGCATCTGTTATAGTTTTAGAGAAAAATGTGTTCATTTCATGTATTCGCGAAATGCCTTAAAAATGGCTTTAAAATGGATTTGGAGCATGGAGACGATTATCTCGGGATTGCAATATAACCAAACAAAACTTTTAGTGGATTTCTACTTATTTTATTAAATATCATCTCCACCAAACAGGACAAGCTTGCATCTGTTATAGTTTTGGAGAAAAATGTGTTCATTTCATGTATGCGCGAAATGCCTTAAAAATGGCTTTAAAATGGATTTGGAGCATGGAGACGATTATCTCGGGATTGCAAGATAACCAAACAAAACTTTTAGTGGATTTCTACTTATTTTATTAAATATCATCTCCACCAAACAGGACAAGCTTGCATGTGTTATAGTTTTGGAGAAAAATGTGTTCATTTCATGTATGCGCGAAATGCCTTAAAAATGACTTTAAAATGGATTTGGAGCATGGAGACGATTATCTCGGGATTGCAAGATAACCAAACAAAACTTTTAGTGGATTTCTACTTATTTTATTAAATATCATCTCCACCAAACAGGACAAGCTTGCATCTGTTATAGTTTTGGAGAAAAATGTGTTCATTTCATGTATGCGCGAAATGCCTTAAAAATGGCTTTAAAATGGATTTGGAGCATGGAGACGATTATCTCGGGATTGCAAGATAACCAAACAAAACTTTTAGTGGATTTCTACTTATTTTATTAAATATCATCTCCACCAAACAGGACAAGCTTGCATCTGTTATAGTTTTGGAGAAAAATGTGTTCATTTCATGTATGCGCGAAATGCCTTAAAATGGCTTTAAAATGGATTTGGAGCATGGAGACGATTATCTCGGGATTGCAAGATAACCAAACAAAACTTTTAGTGGATTTCTACTTATTTTATTAAATATCATCTCCACCAAACAGGACAAGCTTGCATGTGTTATAGTTTTGGAGAAAAATGTGTTCATTTCATGTATGCGCAAAATGCCTTTGAAATGGCTTTAAAATGGATTTGGAGCATGGAGACGATTATCTCGGGATTGCAAGATAACCAAACAAAACTTTTAGTGGATTTCTACTTATTTTATTAAATATCATCTCCACCAAACAGGACAAGCTTGCATCTGTTATAGTTTTGGAGAAAAATGTGTTCATTTCATGTATGCGCGAAATGCCTTAAAAATGGCTTTAAAATGGATTTGGAGCATGGAGACGATTATCTCGGGATTGCAAGATAACCAAACAAAACTTTTAGTGGATTTCTACTTATTTTATTAAATATCATCTCCACCAAACAGGACAAGCTTAAATCTGTTATAGTTTTGGAGAAAAATGTGTTCATTTCATGTATGCGCGAAATGCCTTAAAAATGGCTTTAAAATGGATTTGGAGCATGGAGACGATTATCTCGGGATTGCAAGATAACCAAACAAAACTTTTAGTGGATTTCTACTTATTTTATTAAATATCATCTCCACCAAACAGGACAAGCTTGCATCTGTTATAGTTTTGGAGAAAAATGTGTTCATTTCATGTATGCGCGAAATGCCTTAAAAATGGCTTTAAAATGGATTTGGAGCATGGAGACGATTATCTCGGGATTGCAAGATAACCAAACAAAACTTTTAGTGGATTTCTACTTATTTTATTAAATATCATCTCCACCAAACAGGACAAGCTTGCATCTGTTATAGTTTTGGAGAAAAATGTGTTCATTTCATGTATGCGCGAAATGCCTTAAAAATGGCTTTAAAATGGATTTGGAGCATGGAGACGATTATCTCGGGATTGCAAGATAACCAAACAAAACTTTTAGTGGATTTCTACTTATTTTATTAAATATCATCTCCACCAAACAGGACAAGCTTGCATCTGTTATAGTTTTGGAGAAAAATGTGTTCATTTCATGTATGCGCGAAATGCCTTAAAAATGGCTTTAAAATGGATTTGGAGCATGGAGACGATTATCTCGGGATTGCAAGATAACCAAACAAAACTTTTAGTGGATTTCTACTTATTTTATTAAATATCATCTCCACCAAACAGGACAAGCTTGCATCTGTTATAGTTTTAGAGAAAAATGTGTTCATTTCATGTATTCGCGAAATGCCTTAAAAATGGCTTTAAAATGGATTTGGAGCATGGAGACGATTATCTCGGGATTGCAATATAACCAAACAAAACTTTTAGTGGATTTCTACTTATTTTATTAAATATCATCTCCACCAAACAGGACAAGCTTGCATCTGTTATAGTTTTGGAGAAAAATGTGTTCATTTCATGTATGCGCGAAATGCCTTAAAAATGGCTTTAAAATGGATTTGGAGCATGGAGACGATTATCTCGGGATTGCAAGATAACCAAACAAAACTTTTAGTGGATTTCTACTTATTTTATTAAATATCATCTCCACCAAACAGGACAAGATTGCATGTGTTATAGTTTTGGAGAAAAATGTGTTCATTTCATGTATGCGCAAAATGCCTTTGAAATGGCTTTAAAATGGATTTGGAGCATGGAGACGATTATCTCGGGATTGCAAGATAACCAAACAAAACTTTTAGTGGATTTCTACTTATTTTATTAAATATCATCTCCACCAAACAGGACAAGCTTGCATCTGTTATAGTTTTGGAGAAAAATGTGTTCATTTCATGTATGCGCGAAATGCCTTAAAAATGACTTTAAAATGGATTTGGAGCATGGAGACGATTATCTCGGGATTGCAAGATAACCAAACAAAACTTTTAGTGGATTTCTACTTATTTTATTAAATATCATCTCCACCAAACAGGACAAGCTTGCATCTGTTATAGTTTTGGAGAAAAATGTGTTCATTTCATGTATGCGCGAAATGCCTTAAAAATGGCTTTAAAATGGATTTGGAGCATGGAGACGATTATCTCGGGATTGCAAGATAACCAAACAAAACTTTTAGTGGATTTCTACTTATTTTATTAAATATCATCTCCACCAAACAGGACAAGCTTGCATCTGTTATAGTTTTGGAGAAAAATGTGTTCATTTCATGTATGCGCGAAATGCCTTAAAATGGCTTTAAATTGGATTTGGAGCATGGAGACGATTATCTCGGGATTGCAAGATAACCAAACAAAACTTTTAGTGGATTTCTACTTATTTTATTAAATATCATCTCCACCAAACAGGACAAGCTTGCATGTGTTATAGTTTTGGAGAAAAATGTGTTCATTTCATGTATGCGCAAAATGCCTTTGAAATGGCTTTAAAATGGATTTGGAGCATGGAGACGATTATCTCGGGATTGCAAGATAACCAAACAAAACTTTTAGTGGATTTCTACTTATTTTATTAAATATCATCTCCACCAAACAGGACAAGCTTGCATCTGTTATAGTTTTGGAGAAAAATGTGTTCATTTCATGTATGCGCGAAATGCCTTAAAAATGGCTTTAAAATGGATTTGGAGCATGGAGACGATTATCTCGGGATTGCAAGATAACCAAACAAAACTTTTAGTGGATTTCTACTTATTTTATTAAATATCATCTCCACCAAACAGGACAAGCTTGCATCTGTTATAGTTTTGGAGAAAAATGTGTTCATTTCATGTATGCGCGAAATGCCTTAAAAATGGCTTTAAAATGGATTTGGAGCATGGAGACGATTATCTCGGGATTGCAAGATAACCAAACAAAACTTTTAGTGGATTTCTACTTATTTTATTAAATATCATCTCCACCAAACAGGACAAGCTTGCATCTGTTATAGTTTTGGAGAAAAATGTGTTCATTTCATGTATGCGCGAAATGCCTTAAAAATGGCTTTAAAATGGATTTGGAGCATGGAGACGATTATCTCGGGATTGCAAGATAACCAAACAAAACTTTTAGTGGATTTCTACTTATTTTATTAAATATCATCTCCACCAAACAGGACAAGCTTGCATGTGTTATAGTTTTGGAGAAAAATGTGTTCATTTCATGTATGCGCAAAATGCCTTTGAAATGGCTTTAAAATGGATTTGGAGCATGGAGACGATTATCTCAGGATGGCAATATAAACAAACGAAACTTTTAGTAGATTTCTACTTATTTTATTAAATATTATCTCCACCAAACAGGACAAGCTTGCATCTGTTATAGTTTTGGAGAAAAATGTGTTCATTTCATGTATGCGCGAAATGCCTTAAAAATGGCTTTAAAATGGATTTGGAGCATGGAGACGATTATCTCGGGATTGCAAGATAACCAAACAAAACTTTTAGTGGATTTCTACTTATTTTATTAAATATCATCTCCACCAAACAGGACAAGCTTGCATGTGTTATAGTTTTGGAGAAAAATGTGTTCATTTCATGTATGCGCGAAATGCCTTAAAAATGGCTTTAAAATGGATTTGGAGCATGGAGACGATTATCTCGGGATTGCAAGATAACCAAACAAAACTTTTAGTGGATTTCTACTTATTTTATTAAATATCATCTCCACCAAACAGGACAAGCTTGCATGTGTTATAGTTTTGGAGAAAAATGTGTTCATTTCATGTATGCGCAAAATGCCTTTGAAATGGCTTTAAAATGGATTTGGAGCATGGAGACGATTATCTCAGGATGGCAATATAAACAAACGAAACTTTTAGTAGATTTCTACTTATTTTATTAAATATTATCTCCACCAAACAGGACAAGCTTGCATCTGTTATAGTTTTGGAGAAAAATGTGTTCATTTCATGTATGCGCGAAATGCCTTAAAAATGGCTTTAAAATGGATTTGGAGCATGGAGACGATTATCTCGGGATTGCAAGATAACCAAACAAAACTTTTAGTGGATTTCTACTTATTTTATTAAATATCATCTCCACCAAACAGGACAAGCTTGCATCTGTTATAGTTTTGGAGAAAAATGTGTTCATTTCATGTATGCGCGAAATGCCTTAAAAATGGCTTTAAAATGGATTTGGAGCATGGAGACGATTATCTCGGGATTGCAAGATAACCAAACAAAACTTTTAGTGGATTTCTACTTATTTTATTAAATATCATCTCCACCAAACAGGACAAGCTTGCATGTGTTATAGTTTTGGAGAAAAATGTGTTCATTTCATGTATGCGCAAAATGCCTTTGAAATGGCTTTAAAATGGATTTGGAGCATGGAGACGATTATCTCAGGATGGCAATATAAACAAACGAAACTTTTAGTAGATTTCTACTTATTTTATTAAATATTATCTCCACCAAACAGGACAAGCTTGCATCTGTTATAGTTTTGGAGAAAAATGTGTTCATTTCATGTATGCGCGAAATGCCTTAAAAATGGCTTTAAAATGGATTTGGAGCATGGAGACGATTATCTCGGGATTGCAAGATAACCAAACAAAACTTTTAGTGGATTTCTACTTATTTTATTAAATATCATCTCCACCAAACAGGACAAGCTTGCATCTGTTATAGTTTTAGAGAAAAATGTGTTCATTTCATGTATTCGCGAAATGCCTTAAAAATGGCTTTAAAATGGATTTGGAGCATGGAGACGATTATCTCGGGATTGCAATATAACCAAACAAAACTTTTAGTGGATTTCTACTTATTTTATTAAATATCATCTCCACCAAACAGGACAAGCTTGCATCTGTTATAGTTTTGGAGAAAAATGTGTTCATTTCATGTATGCGCGAAATGCCTTAAAAATGGCTTTAAAATGGATTTGGAGCATGGAGACGATTATCTCGGGATTGCAGGATAACCAAACAAATCTTTTAGTGGATTTCTACTTATTTTATTAAATATCATCTCCACCAAACAGGACAAGCTTGCATCTGTTATAGTTTTGGAGAAAAATGTGTTCATTTCATGTATGCGCAAAATGCCTTTGAAATGGCTTTAAAATGGATTTGGAGCATGGAGACGATTATCTCGGGATTGCAAGATAACCAAACAAAACTTTTAGTGGATTTCTACTTATTTTATTAAATATCATCTCCACCAAACAGGACAAGCTTGCATCTGTTATAGTTTTGGAGAAAAATGTGTTCATTTCATGTATGCGCGAAATGCCTTAAAAATGACTTTAAAATGGATTTGGAGCATGGAGACGATTATCTCGGGATTGCAAGATAACCAAACAAAACTTTTAGTGGATTTCTACTTATTTTATTAAATATCATCTCCACCAAACAGGACAAGCTTGCATCTGTTATAGTTTTGGAGAAAAATGTGTTCATTTCATGTATGCGCGAAATGCCTTAAAAATGGCTTTAAAATGGATTTGGAGCATGGAGACGATTATCTCGGGATTGCAAGATAACCAAACAAAACTTTTAGTGGATTTCTACTTATTTTACTAAATATCATCTCCACCAAACAGGACAAGCTTGCATCTGTTATAGTTTTGGAGAAAAATGTGTTCATTTCATGTATGCGCGAAATGCCTTAAAAATGGCTTTAAAATGGATTTGGAGCATGGAGACGATTATCTCGGGATTGCAAGATAACCAAACAAAACTTTTAGTGGATTTCTACTTATTTTATTAAATATCATCTCCACCAAACAGGACAAGCTTGGATGTGTTATAGTTTTGGAGAAAAATGTGTTCATTTCATGTATGCGCAAAATGCCTTTGAAATGGCTTTAAAATGGATTTGGAGCATGGAGACGATTATCTCAGGATGGCAATATAAACAAACGAAACTTTTAGTAGATTTCTACTTATTTTATTAAATATTATCTCCACCAAACAGGACAAGCTTGCATCTGTTATAGTTTTGGAGAAAAATGTGTTCATTTCATGTATGCGCGAAATGCCTTAAAAATGGCTTTAAAATGGATTTGGAGCATGGAGACGATTATCTCGGGATTGCAAGATAACCAAACAAAACTTTTAGTGGATTTCTACTTATTTTATTAAATATCATCTCCACCAAACAGGACAAGCTTGCATCTGTTATAGTTTTGGAGAAAAATGTGTTCATTTCATGTATGCGCGAAATGCCTTAAAAATGGCTTTAAAATGGATTTGGAGCATGGAGACGATTATCTCGGGATTGCAAGATAACCAAACAAAACTTTTAGTGGATTTCTACTTATTTTATTAAATATCATCTCCACCAAACAGGACAAGCTTGCATGTGTTATAGTTTTGGAGAAAAATGTGTTCATTTCATGTATGCGCAAAATGCCTTTGAAATGGCTTTAAAATGGATTTGGAGCATGGAGACGATTATCTCAGGATGGCAATATGAACAAACGAAACTTTTAGTAGATTTCTACTTATTTTATTAAATATTATCTCCACCAAACAGGACAAGCTTGCATCTGTTATAGTTTTGGAGAAAAATGTGTTCATTTCATGTATGCGCGAAATGCCTTAAAAATGGCTTTAAAATGGATTTGGAGCATGGAGACGATTATCACGGGATTGCAAGATAACCAAACAAAACTTTTAGTGGATTTCTACTTATTTTATTAAATATCATCTCCACCAAACAGGACAAGCTTGCATCTGTTATAGTTTTGGAGAAAAATGTGTTCATTTCATGTATGCGCGAAATGCCTTAAAAATGGCTTTAAAATGGATTTGGAGCATGGAGACGATTATCTCGGGATTGCAAGATAACCAAACAAAATTTTTAGTGGATTTCTACTTATTTTATTAAATATCATCTCCACCAAACAGGACAAGCTTGCATCTGTTATAGTTTTGGAGAAAAATGTGTTCATTTCATGTATGCGCGAAATGCCTTAAAAATGGCTTTAAAATGGATTTGGAGCATGGAGACGATTATCTCGGGATTGCAAGATAACCAAACAAAACTTTTAGTGGATTTCTACTTATTTTATTAAATATCATCTCCACCAAACAGGACAAGCTTGCATCTGTTATAGTTTTGGAGAAAAATGTGTTCATTTCATGTATGCGCGAAATGCCTTAAAAATGGCTTTAAAATGGATTTGGAGCATGGAGACGATTATCTCGGGATTGCAAGATAACCAAACAAAACTTTTAGTGGATTTCTACTTACTTTATTATATATCATCTCCACCAAACAGGACAAGCTTGCATCTGTTATAGTTTTGGAGAAAAATGTGTTCATTTCATGTATGCGCGAAATGCCTTAAAAATGGCTTTAAAATGGATTTGGAGCATGGAGACGATTATCTCGGGATTGCAATATAACCAAACAAAACTTTTAGTGGATTTCTACTTATTTTATTAAATATCATCTCCACCAAACAGGACAAGCTTGCATCTGTTATAGTTTTGGAGAAAAATGTGTTCATTTCATGTATGCGCGAAATGCCTTAAAAATGGCTTTAAAATGGATTTGGAGCATGGAGACGATTATCTCGGGATTGCAAGATAACAAAACAAAACTTTTAGTGGATTTCTACTTATTTTATTAAATATCATCTCCACCAAACAGGACAAGCTTGCATCTGTTATAGTTTTGGAGAAAAATGTGTTCATTTCATGTATGCGCGAAATGCCTTAAAAATGGCTTTAAAATGGATTTGGAGCATGGAGACGATTATCTCGGGATTGCAAGATAACCAAACAAAACTTTTAGTGGATTTCTACTTATTTTATTAAATATCATCTCCACCAAACAGGACAAGCTTGCATCTGTTATAGTTTTGGAGAAAAATGTGTTCATTTCATGTATGCGCGAAATGCCTTAAAAATGGCTTTAAAATGGATTTGGAGCATGGAGACGATTATCTCGGGATTGCAAGATAACCAAACAAAACTTTTAGTGGATTTCTACTTATTTTATTAAATATCATCTCCACCAAACAGGACAAGCTTGCATGTGTTATAGTTTTGGAGAAAAATGTGTTCATTTCATGTATGCGCAAAATGCCTTTGAAATGGCTTTAAAATGGATTTGGAGCATGGAGACGATTATCTCAGGATGGCAATATAAACAAACGAAACTTTTAGTAGATTTCTACTTATTTTATTAAATATTATCTCCACCAAACAGGACAAGCTTGCATCTGTTATAGTTTTGGAGAAAAATGTGTTCATTTCATGTATGCGCGAAATGCCTTAAAAATGGCTTTAAAATGGATTTGGAGCATGGAGACGATTATTTTGGGATTGCAAGATAACCAAACAAAACTTTTAGTGGATTTCTACTTATTTTATTAAATATCATCTCCACCAAACAGGACAAGCTTGCATCTGTTATAGTTTTGGAGAAAAATGTGTTCATTTCATGTATGCGCGAAATGCCTTAAAAATGGCTTTAAAATGGATTTGGAGCATGGAGACGATTATCTCGGGATTGCAAGATAACCAAACAAAACTTTTAGTGGATTTCTACTTATTTTATTAAATATCATCTCCACCAAACAGGACAAGCTTGCATCTGTTATAGTTTTGGAGAAAAATGTGTTCATTTCATGTATGCGCGAAATGCCTTAAAAATGGCTTTAAAATGGATTTGGAGCATGGAGACGATTATCTCGGGATTGCAAGATAACCAAACAAATCTTTTAGTGGATTTCTACTTATTTTATTAAATATCATCTCCACCAAACAGGACAAGCTTGCATGTGTTATAGTTTTGGAGAAAAATGTGTTCATTTCATGTATGCGCAAAATGCCTTTGAAATGGCTTTAAAATGGATTTGGAGCATGGAGACGATTATCTCAGGATGGCAATATAAACAAACGAAACTTTTAGTAGATTTCTACTTATTTTATTAAATATTATCTCCACCAAACAGGACAAGCTTGCATCTGTTATAGTTTTGGAGAAAAATGTGTTCATTTCATGTATGCGCGAAATGCCTTAAAAATGGCTTTAAAATGGATTTGGAGCATGGAGACGATTATCTCGGGATTGCAAGATAACCAAACAAAACTTTTAGTGGATTTCTACTTATTTTATTAAATATCATCTCCACCAAACAGGACAAGCTTGCATCTGTTATAGTTTTGGAGAAAAATGTGTTCATTTCATGTATGCGCGAAATGCCTTAAAAATGGCTTTAAAATGGATTTGGAGCATGGAGACGATTATCTCGGGATTGCAAGATAACCAAACAAAACTTTTAGTGGATTTCTACTTATTTTATTAAATATCATCTCCACCAAACAGGACAAGCTTGCATCTGTTATAGTTTTGGAGAAAAATGTGTTCATTTCATGTATGCGCGAAATGCCTTAAAAATGGCTTTAAAATGGATTTGGAGCATGGAGACGATTATCTCGGGATTGCAAGATAACCAAACAAAACTTTTAGTGGATTTCTACTTATTTTATTAAATATCATCTCCACCAAACAGGACAAGCTTGCATCTGTTATAGTTTTGGAGAAAAATGTGTTCATTTCATGTATGCGCGAAATGCCTTAAAAATGGCTTTAAAATGGATTTGGAGCATGGAGACGATTATCTCGGGATTGCAAGATAACCAAACAAAACTTTTAGTGGATTTCTACTTATTTTATTAAATATCATCTCCACCAAACAGGACAAGCTTGCATCTGTTATAGTTTTGGAGAAAAATGTGTTCATTTCATGTATGCGCGAAATGCCTTAAAAATGGCTTTAAAATGGATTTGGAGCATGGAGACGATTATCTCGGGATTGCAAGATAACCAAACAAAACTTTTAGTGGATTTCTACTTATTTTATTAAATATCATCTCCACCAAACAGGACAAGCTTGCATCTGTTATAGTTTTGGAGAAAAATGTGTTCATTTCATGTATGCGCGAAATGCCTTAAAAATGGCTTTAAAATGGATTTGGAGCATGGAGACGATTATCTCGGGATTGCAAGATAACCAAACAAAACTTTTAGTGGATTTCTACTTATTTTATTAAATATCATCTCCACCAAACAGGACAAGCTTGCATCTGTTATAGTTTTGGAGAAAAATGTGTTCATTTCATGTATGCGCGAAATGCCTTAAAAATGGCTTTAAAATGGATTTGGAGCATGAAGACGATTATCTCGGGATTGCAATATAACCAAACAAAACTTTTAGTGGATTTCTACTTATTTTATTAAATATCATCTCCACCAAACAGGACAAGCTTGCATCTGTTATAGTTTTGGAGAAAAATGTGTTCATTTCATGTATGCGCGAAATGCCTTAAAAATGGCTTTAAAATGGATTTGGAGCATGGAGACGATTATCTCGGGATTGCAAGATAACAAAACAAAACTTTTAGTGGATTTCTACTTATTTTATTAAATATCATCTCCACCAAACAGGACAAGCTTGCATCTGTTATAGTTTTGGAGAAAAATGTGTTCATTTCATGTATGCGCGAAATGCCTTAAAAATGGCTTTAAAATGGATTTGGAGCATGGAGACGATTATCTCGGGATTGCAAGATAACCAAACAAAACTTTTAGTGGATTTCTACTTATTTTATTAAATATCATCTCCACCAAACAGGACAAGCTTGCATCTGTTATAGTTTTGGAGAAAAATGTGTTCATTTCATGTATGCGCGAAATGCCTTAAAAATGGCTTTAAAATGGATTTGGAGCATGGAGACGATTATCTCGGGATTGCAAGATAACCAAACAAAACTTTTAGTGGATTTCTACTTATTTTATTAAATATCATCTCCACCAAACAGGACAAGCTTGCATGTGTTATAGTTTTGGAGAAAAATGTGTTCATTTCATGTATGCGCAAAATGCCTTTGAAATGGCTTTAAAATGGATTTGGAGCATGGGGACGATTATCTCAGGATGGCAATATAAACAAACGAAACTTTTAGTAGATTTCTACTTATTTTATTAAATATTATCTCCACCAAACAGGACAAGCTTGCATCTGTTATAGTTTTGGAGAAAAATGTGTTCATTTCATGTATGCGCGAAATGCCTTAAAAATGGCTTTAAAATGGATTTGGAGCATGGAGACGATTATCTCGGGATTGCAAGATAACCAAACAAAACTTTTAGTGGATTTCTACTTATTTTATTAAATATCATCTCCACCAAACAGGACAAGCTTGCATCTGTTATAGTTTTGGAGAAAAATGTGTTCATTTCATGTATGCGCGAAATGCCTTAAAAATGGCTTTAAAATGGATTTGGAGCATGGAGACGATTATCTCGGGATTGCAAGATAACCAAACAAAACTTTTAGTGGATTTCTACTTATTTTATTAAATATCATCTCCACCAAACAGGACAAGCTTGCATCTGTTATAGTTTTGGAGAAAAATGTGTTCATTTCATGTATGCGCGAAATGCCTTAAAAATGGCTTTAAAATGGATTTGGAGCATGGAGACGATTATCTCGGGATTGCAAGATAACCAAACAAATCTTTTAGTGGATTTCTACTTATTTTATTAAATATCATCTCCACCAAACAGGACAAGCTTGCATGTGTTATAGTTTTGGAGAAAAATGTGTTCATTTCATGTATGCGCAAAATGCCTTTGAAATGGCTTTAAAATGGATTTGGAGCATGGAGACGATTATCTCAGGATGGCAATATAAACAAACGAAACTTTTAGTAGATTTCTACTTATTTTATTAAATATTATCTCCACCAAACAGGACAAGCTTGCATCTGTTATAGTTTTGGAGAAAAATGTGTTCATTTCATGTATGCGCGAAATGCCTTAAAAATGGCTTTAAAATGGATTTGGAGCATGGAGACGATTATCTCGGGATTGCAAGATAACCAAACAAAACTTTTAGTGGATTTCTACTTATTTTATTAAATATCATCTCCACCAAACAGGACAAGCTTGCATCTGTTATAGTTTTGGAGAAAAATGTGTTCATTTCATGTATGCGCGAAATGCCTTAAAAATGGCTTTAAAATGGATTTGGAGCATGGAGACGATTATCTCGGGATTGCAAGATAACCAAACAAAACTTTTAGTGGATTTCTACTTATTTTATTAAATATCATCTCCACCAAACAGGACAAGCTTGCATCTGTTATAGTTTTGGAGAAAAATGTGTTCATTTCATGTATGCGCGAAATGCCTTAAAAATGGCTTTAAAATGGATTTGGAGCATGGAGACGATTATCTCGGGATTGCAAGATAACCAAACAAAACTTTTAGTGGATTTCTACTTATTTTATTAAATATCATCTCCACCAAACAGGACAAGCTTGCATCTGTTATAGTTTTGGAGAAAAATGTGTTCATTTCATGTATGCGCGAAATGCCTTAAAAATGGCTTTAAAATGGATTTGGAGCATGGAGACGATTATCTCGGGATTGCAAGATAACCAAACAAAACTTTTAGTGGATTTCTACTTATTTTATTAAATATCATCTCCACCAAACAGGACAAGCTTGCATCTGTTATAGTTTTGGAGAAAAATGTGTTCATTTCATGTATGCGCGAAATGCCTTAAAAATGGCTTTAAAATGGATTTGGAGCATGGAGATGATTATCTCGGGATTGCAATATAACCAAACAAAACTTTTAGTGGATTTCTACTTATTTTATTAAATATCATCTCCACCAAACAGGACAAGCTTGCATCTGTTATAGTTTTGGAGAAAAATGTGTTCATTTCATGTATGCGCGAAATGCCTTAAAAATGGCTTTAAAATGGATTTGGAGCATGGAGACGATTATCTCGGGATTGCAAGATAACCAAACAAAACTTTTAGTGGATTTCTACTTATTTTATTAAATATCATCTCCACCAAACAGGACAAGCTTGCATCTGTTATAGTTTTGGAGAAAAATGTGTTCATTTCATGTATGCGCGAAATGCCTTAAAAATGGCTTTAAAATGGATTTGGAGCATGGAGACGATTATCTCGGGATTGCAAGATAACCAAACAAAACTTTTAGTGGATTTCTACTTATTTTATTAAATATCATCTCCACCAAACAGGACAAGCTTGCATCTGTTATAGTTTTGGAGAAAAATGTGTTCATTTCATGTATGCGCGAAATGCCTTAAAAATGGCTTTAAAATGGATTTGGAGCATGGAGACGATTATCTCGGGATTGCAAGATAACCAAACAAAACTTTTAGTGGATTTCTACTTATTTTATTAAATATCATCTCCACCAAACAGGACAAGCTTGCATCTGTTATAGTTTTGGAGAAAAATGTGTTCATTTCATGTATGCGCGAAATGCCTTAAAAATGGCTTTAAAATGGATTTGGAGCATGGAGACGATTATCTCGGGATTGCAAGATAACCAAACAAATCTTTTAGTGGATTTCTACTTATTTTATTAAATATCATCTCCACCAAACAGGACAAGCTTGCATGTGTTATAGTTTTGGAGAAAAATGTGTTCATTTCATGTATGCGCAAAATGCCTTTGAAATG
This sequence comes from Anomaloglossus baeobatrachus, assembly GCF_048569485.1. NCBI lineage: Eukaryota > Metazoa > Chordata > Amphibia > Anura > Aromobatidae > Anomaloglossus > Anomaloglossus baeobatrachus. Next base: position 55,477 of record NW_027442327.1, read on the forward strand.
GCTTTAAAATGGATTTGGAGCATGGAGACGATTATCTCAGGATGGCAATATAAACAAACGAAACATTTAGTAGATTTCTACTTATTTTATTAAATATTATCTCCACCAAACAGGACAAGCTTGCATCTGTTATAGTTTTGGAGAAAAATGTGTTCATTTCATGTATGCGCGAAATGCCTTAAAAATGGCTTTAAAATGGATTTGGAGCATGGAGACGATTATCTCGGGATTGCAAGATAACCAAACAAAACTTTTAGTGGATTTCTACTTATTTTATTAAATATCATCTCCACCAAACAGGACAAGCTTGCATCTGTTATAGTTTTGGAGAAAAATGTGTTCATTTCATGTATGCGCGAAATGCCTTAAAAATGGCTTTAAAATGGATTTGGAGCATGGAGACGATTATCTCGGGATTGCAAGATAACCAAACAAAACTTTTAGTGGATTTCTACTTATTTTATTAAATATCATCTCCACCAAACAGGACAAGCTTGCATCTGTTATAGTTTTGGAGAAAAATGTGTTCATTTCATGTATGCGCGAAATGCCTTAAAAATGGCTTTAAAATGGATTTGGAGCATGGAGACGATTATCTCGGGATTGCAAGATAACCAAACAAAACTTTTAGTGGATTTCTACTTATTTTATTAAATATCATCTCCACCAAACAGGACAAGCTTGCATGTGTTATAGTTTTGGAGAAAAATGTGTTCATTTCATGTATGCGCAAAATGCCTTTGAAATGGCTTTAAAATGGATTTGGAGCATGGAGACGATTATCTCAGGATGGCAATATAAACAAACGAAACTTTTATTAGATTTCTACTTATTTTATTAAATATTATCTCCACCAAACAGGACAAGCTTGCATCTGTTATAGTTTTGGAGAAAAATGTGTTCATTTCATGTATGCGCGAAATGCCTTAAAAATGGCTTTAAAATTGATTTGGAGCATGGAGATGATTATCTCGGGATTGCAATATAACCAAACAAAACTTTTAGTGGATTTCTACTTATTTTATTAAATATCATCTCCACCAAACAGGACAAGCTTGCATCTGTTATAGTTTTGGAGAAAAATGTGTTCATTTCATGTATGCGCGAAATGCCTTAAAAATGGCTTTAAAATGGATTTGGAGCATGGAGACGATTATCTCGGGATTGCAAGATAACCAAACAAAACTTTTAGTGGATTTCTACTTATTTTATTAAATATCATCTCCACCAAACAGGACAAGCTTGCATCTGTTATAGTTTTGGAGAAAAATGTGTTCATTTCATGTATGCGCGAAATGCCTTAAAAATGGCTTTAAAATGGATTTGGAGCATGGAGACGATTATCTCGGGATTGCAAGATAACCAAACAAAACTTTTAGTGGATTTCTACTTATTTTATTAAATATCATCTCCACCAAACAGGACAAGCTTGCATCTGTTATAGTTTTGGAGAAAAATGTGTTCATTTCATGTATGCGCGAAATGCCTTAAAAATGGCTTTAAAATGGATTTGGAGCATGGAGACGATTATCTCGGGATTGCAAGATAACCAAACAAAACTTTTAGTGGATTTCTACTTATTTTATTAAATATCATCTCCACCAAACAGGACAAGCTTGCATGTGTTATAGTTTTGGAGAAAAATGTGTTCATTTCATGTATGCGCAAAATGCCTTTGAAATGGCTTTAAAATGGATTTGGAGCATGGAGACGATTATCTCGGGATTGCAAGATAACCAAACAAAACTTTTAGTGGATTTCTACTTATTTTATTAAATATCATCTCCACCAAACAGGACAAGCTTGCATCTGTTATACTTTTGGAGAAAAATGTGTTCATTTCATGTATGCGCGAAATGCCTTAAAAATGACTATAAAATGGATTTGGAGCATGGAGACGATTATCTCGGGATTGCAAGATAACCAAACAAATCTTTTAGTGAATTTCTACTTATTTTATTAAATATCATCTCCACCAAACAGGACAAGCTTGCATCTGTTATAGTTTTGGAGAAAAATGTGTTCATTTCATGTATGCGCGAAATGCCTTAAAAATGGCTTTAAAATGGATTTGGAGCATGGAGACGATTATCTCGGGATTGCAAGATAACCAAACAAAACTTTTAGTGGATTTCTACTTATTTTATTAAATATCATCTCCACCAAACAGGACAAGCTTGCATCTGTTATAGTTTTGGAGAAAAATGTGTTCATTTCATGTATGCGCGAAATGCCTTAAAAATGGCTTTAAAATGGATTTGGAGCATGGAGACGATTATCTCGGGATTGCAAGATAACCAAACAAAACTTTTAGTTGATTTCTACTTATTTTATTAAATATCATCTCCACCAAACAGGACAAGCTTGCATGTGTTATAGTTTTGGAGAAAAATGTGTTCATTTCATGTATGCGCAAAATGCCTTTGAAATGGCTTTAAAATGGATTTGGAGCATGGAGACGATTATCTCAGGATGGCAATATAAACAAACGAAACTTTTAGTAGATTTCTACTTATTTTATTAAATATTATCTCCACCAAACAGGACAAGCTTGCATCTGTTATAGTTTTGGAGAAAAATGTGTTCATTTCATGTATGCGCGAAATGCCTTAAAAATGGCTTTAAAATGGATTTGGAGCATGGAGACGATTATCTCGGGATTGCAAGATAACCAAACAAAACTTTTAGTGGATTTCTACTTATTTTATTAAATATCATCTCCACCAAACAGGACAAGCTTGCATCTGTTATAGTTTTGGAGAAAAATGTGTTCATTTCATGTATGCGCGAAATGCCTTAAAAATGGCTTTAAAATGGATTTGGAGCATGGAGACGATTATCTCGGGATTGCAAGATAACCAAACAAAACTTTTAGTGGATTTCTACTTATTTTATTAAATATCATCTCCACCAAACAGGACAAGCTTGCATGTGTTATAGTTTTGGAGAAAAATGTGTTCATTTCATGTATGCGCAAAATGCCTTTGAAATGGCTTTAAAATGGATTTGGAGCATGGAGACGATTATCTCGGGATTGCAAGATAACCAAACAAAACTTTTAGTGGATTTCTACTTATTTTATTAAATATCATCTCCACCAAACAGGACAAGCTTGCATCTGTTATAGTTTTGGAGAAAAATGTGTTCATTTCATGTATGCGCGAAATGCCTTAAAAATGGCTTTAAAATGGATTTGGAGCATGGAGACGATTATCTCGGGATTGCAAGATAACCAAACAAAACTTTTAGTGGATTTCTACTTATTTTATTAAATATCATCTCCACCAAACAGGACAAGCTTGCATGTGTTATAGTTTTGGAGAAAAATGTGTTCATTTCATGTATGCGCAAAATGCCTTTGAAATGGCTTTAAAATGGATTTGGAGCATGGAGACGATTATCTCAGGATGGCAATATAAACAAACGAAACTTTTAGTAGATTTCTACTTATTTTATTAAATATTATCTCCACCAAACAGGACAAGCTTGCATCTGTTATAGTTTTGGAGAAAAATGTGTTCATTTCATGTATGCGCGAAATGCCTTAAAAATGGCTTTAAAATGGATTTGGAGCATGGAGACGATTATCTCGGGATTGCAAGATAACCAAACAAAACTTTTAGTGGATTTCTACTTATTTTATTAAATATCATCTCCACCAAACAGGACAAGCTTGCATCTGTTATAGTTTTGGAGAAAAATGTGTTCATTTCATGTATGCGCGAAATGCCTTAAAAATGGCTTTAAAATGGATTTGGAGCATGGAGACGATTATCTCGGGATTGCAAGATAACCAAACAAAACTTTTAGTGGATTTCTACTTATTTTATTAAATATCATCTCCACCAAACAGGACAAGCTTGCATGTGTTATAGTTTTGGAGAAAAATGTGTTCATTTCATGTATGCGCAAAATGCCTTTGAAATGGCTTTAAAATGGATTTGGAGCATGGAGACGATTATCTCAGGATGGCAATATAAACAAACGAAACTTTTAGTAGATTTCTACTTATTTTATTAAAAATTATCTCCACCAAACAGGACAAGCTTGCATCTGTTATAGTTTTTGAGAAAAATGTGTGCATTTCATGTATGCGCGAAATGCCTTAAAAATGGCTTTAAAATGGATTTGGAGCATGGAGACGATTATCTCGGGATTGCAAGATAACCAAACAAAACTTTTAGTGGATTTCTACTTATTTTATTAAATATCATCTCCACCAAACAGGACAAGCTTGCATCTGTTATAGTTTTGGAGAAAAATGTGTTCATTTCATGTATGCGCGAAATGCCTTAAAAATAGTTTTAAAATGGATTTGGAGCATGGAGACGATTATCTCGGGATTGCAAGATAACCAAACAAAACTTTTAGTGGATTTCTACTTATTTTATTAAATATCATCTCCACCAAACAGGACAAGCTTGCATGTGTTATAGTTTTGGAGAAAAATGTGTTCATTTCATGTATGCGCAAAATGCCTTTGAAATGGCTTTAAAATGGATTTGGAGCATGGAGACGATTATCTCAGGATGGCAATATAAACAAACGAAACTTTTAGTAGATTTCTACTTATTTTATTAAATATTATCTCCACCAAACAGGACAAGCTTGCATCTGTTATAGTTTTGGAGAAAAATGTGTTCATTTCATGTATGCGCGAAATGCCTTAAAAATGGCTTTAAAATGGATTTGGAGCATGGAGACGATTATCTCGGGATTGCAAGATAACCAAACAAAACTTTTAGTGGATTTCTACTTATTTTATTAAATATCATCTCCACCAAACAGGACAAGCTTGCATCTGTTATAGTTTTGGAGAAAAATGTGTTCATTTCATGTATGCGCGAAATGCCTTAAAAATGGCTTTAAAATGGATTTGGAGCATGGAGACGATTATCTCGGGATTGCAAGATAACCAAACAAAACTTTTAGTGGATTTCTACTTATTTTATTAAATATCATCTCCACCAAACAGGACAAGCTTGCATGTGTTATAGTTTTTGAGAAATATGTGTTCATTTCATGTATGCGCAAAATGCCTTTGAAATGGCTTTAAAATGGATTTGGAGCATGGAGACGATTATCTCAGGATGGCAATATAAACAAACGAAACTTTTAGTAGATTTCTACTTATTTTATTAAATATTATCTCCACCAAACAGGACAAGCTTGCATCTGTTATAGTTTTGGAGAAAAATGTGTTCATTTCATGTATGCGCGAAATGCCTTAAAAATGGCTTTAAAATGGATTTGGAGCATGGAGACGATTATCTCGGGATTGCAAGATAACCAAACAAAACTTTTAGTGGATTTCTACTTATTTTATTAAATATCATCTCCACCAAACAGGACAAGCTTGCATCTGTTATAGTTTTGGAGAAAAATGTGTTCATTTCATGTATGCGCGAAATGCCTTAAAAATGGCTTTAAAATGGATTTGGAGCATGGAGACGATTATCTCGGGATTGCAAGATAACCAAACAAAACTTTTAGTGGATTTCTACTTATTTTATTAAATATCATCTCCACCAAACAGGACAAGCTTGCATGTGTTATAGTTTTGGAGAAAAATGTGTTCATTTCATGTATGCGCAAAATGCCTTTGAAATGGCTTTAAAATGGATTTGGAGCATGGAGACGATTATCTCGGGATTGCAAGATAACCAAACAAAACTTTTAGTGGATTTCTACTTATTTTATTAAATATCATCTCCACCAAACAGGACAAGCTTGCATCTGTTATAGTTTTGGAGAAAAATGTGTTCATTTCATGTATGCGCGAAATGCCTTAAAAATGGCTTTAAAATGGATTTGGAGCATGGAGACGATTATCTCGGGATTGCAAGATAACCAAACAAAACTTTTAGTGGATTTCTACTTATTTTATTAAATATCATCTCCACCAAACAGGACAAGCTTGCATGTGTTATAGTTTTGGAGAAAAATGTGTTCATTTCATGTATGCGCAAAATGCCTTTGAAATGGCTTTAAAATGGATTTGGAGCATGGAGACGATTATCTCAGGATGGCAATATAAACAAACGAAACTTTTAGTGGATTTCTACTTATTTTATTAAATATTATCTCCACCAAACAGGACAAGCTTGCATCTGTTATAGTTTTGGAGAAAAATGTGTTCATTTCATGTATGCGCGAAATGCCTTAAAAATGGCTTTAAAATGGATTTGGAGCATGGAGACGATTATCTCGGGATTGCAAGATAACCAAACAAAACTTTTAGTGGATTTCTACTTATTTTATTAAATATCATCTCCACCAAACAGGACAAGCTTGCATCTGTTATAGTTTTGGAGAAAAATGTGTTCATTTCATGTATGCGCGAAATGCCTTAAAAATGGCTTTAAAATGGATTTGGAGCATGGAGACGATTATCTCGGGATTGCAAGATAACCAAACAAAACTTTTAGTGGATTTCTACTTATTTTATTAAATATCATCTCCACCAAACAGGACAAGCTTGCATGTGTTATAGTTTTGGAGAAAAATGTGTTCATTTCATGTATGCGCAAAATGCCTTTGAAATGGCTTTAAAATGGATTTGGAGCATGGAGACGATTATCTCAGGATGGCAATATAAACAAACGAAACTTTTAGTAGATTTCTACTTATTTTATTAAAAATTATCTCCACCAAACAGGACAAGCTTGCATCTGTTATAGTTTTTGAGAAAAATGTGTGCATTTCATGTATGCGCGAAATGCCTTAAAAATGGCTTTAAAATGGATTTGGAGCATGGAGACGATTATCTCGGGATTGCAAGATAACCAAACAAAACTTTTAGTGGATTTCTACTTATTTTATTAAATATCATCTCCACCAAACAGGACAAGCTTGCATCTGTTATAGTTTTGGAGAAAAATGTGTTCATTTCATGTATGCGCGAAATGCCTTAAAAATAGTTTTAAATTGGATTTGGAGCATGGAGACGATTATCTCGGGATTGCAAGATAACCAAACAAAACTTTTAGTGGATTTCTACTTATTTTATTAAATATCATCTCCACCAAACAGGACAAGCTTGCATGTGTTATAGTTTTGGAGAAAAATGTGTTCATTTCATGTATGCGCAAAATGCCTTTGAAATGGCTTTAAAATGGATTTGGAGCATGGAGACGATTATCTCAGGATGGCAATATAAACAAACGAAACTTTTAGTAGATTTCTACTTATTTTATTAAATATTATCTCCACCAAACAGGACAAGCTTGCATCTGTTATAGTTTTGGAGAAAAATGTGTTCATTTCATGTATGCGCGAAATGCCTTAAAAATGGCTTTAAAATGGATTTGGAGCATGGAGACGATTATCTCGGGATTGCAAGATAACCAAACAAAACTTTTAGTGGATTTCTACTTATTTTATTAAATATCATCTCCACCAAACAGGACAAGCTTGCATCTGTTATAGTTTTGGAGAAAAATGTGTTCATTTCATGTATGCGCGAAATGCCTTAAAAATGGCTTTAAAATGGATTTGGAGCATGGAGACGATTATCTCGGGATTGCAAGATAACCAAACAAAACTTTTAGTGGATTTCTACTTATTTTATTAAATATCATCTCCACCAAACAGGACAAGCTTGCATGTGTTATAGTTTTTGAGAAATATGTGTTCATTTCATGTATGCGCAAAATGCCTTTGAAATGGCTTTAAAATGGATTTGGAGCATGGAGACGATTATCTCAGGATGGCAATATAAACAAACGAAACTTTTAGTAGATTTCTACTTATTTTATTAAATATTATCTCCACCAAACAGGACAAGCTTGCATCTGTTATAGTTTTGGAGAAAAATGTGTTCATTTCATGTATGCGCGAAATGCCTTAAAAATGGCTTTAAAATGGATTTGGAGCATGGAGACGATTATCTCGGGATTGCAAGATAACCAAACAAAACTTTTAGTGGATTTCTACTTATTTTATTAAATATCATCTCCACCAAACAGGACAAGCTTGCATCTGTTATAGTTTTGGAGAAAAATGTGTTCATTTCATGTATGCGCGAAATGCCTTAAAAATGGCTTTAAAATGGATTTGGAGCATGGAGACGATTATCTCGGGATTGCAAGATAACCAAACAAAACTTTTAGTGGATTTCTACTTATTTTATTAAATATCATCTCCACCAAACAGGACAAGCTTGCATGTGTTATAGTTTTGGAGAAAAATGTGTTCATTTCATGTATGCGCAAAATGCCTTTGAAATGGCTTTAAAATGGATTTGGAGCATGGAGACGATTATCTCGGGATTGCAAGATAACCAAACAAAACTTTTAGTGGATTTCTACTTATTTTATTAAATATCATCTCCACCAAACAGGACAAGCTTGCATCTGTTATAGTTTTGGAGAAAAATGTGTTCATTTCATGTATGCGCGAAATGCCTTAAAAATGGCTTTAAAATGGATTTGGAGCATGGAGACGATTATCTCGGGATTGCAAGATAACCAAACAAAACTTTTAGTGGATTTCTACTTATTTTATTAAATATCATCTCCACCAAACAGGACAAGCTTGCATGTGTTATAGTTTTGGAGAAAAATGTGTTCATTTCATGTATGCGCAAAATGCCTTTGAAATGGCTTTAAAATGGATTTGGAGCATGGAGACGATTATCTCAGGATGGCAATATAAACAAACGAAACTTTTAGTAGATTTCTACTTATTTTATTAAATATTATCTCCACCAAACAGGACAAGCTTGCATCTGTTATAGTTTTGGAGAAAAATGTGTTCATTTCATGTATGCGCGAAATGCCTTAAAAATGGCTTTAAAATGGATTTGGAGCATGGAGACGATTATCTCGGGATTGCAAGATAACCAAACAAAACTTTTAGTGGATTTCTACTTATTTTATTAAATATCATCTCCACCAAACAGGACAAGCTTGCATCTGTTATAGTTTTGGAGAAAAATGTGTTCATTTCATGTATGCGCGAAATGCCTTAAAAATGGCTTTAAAATGGATTTGGAGCATGGAGACGATTATCTCGGGATTGCAAGATAACCAAACAAAACTTTTAGTGGATTTCTACTTATTTTATTAAATATCATCTCCACCAAACAGGACAAGCTTGCATGTGTTATAGTTTTGGAGAAAAATGTGTTCATTTCATGTATGCGCAAAATGCCTTTGAAATGGCTTTAAAATGGATTTGGAGCATGGAGACGATTATCTCAGGATGGCAATATAAACAAACGAAACTTTTAGTAGATTTCTACTTATTTTATTAAAAATTATCTCCACCAAACAGGACAAGCTTGCATCTGTTATAGTTTTTGAGAAAAATGTGTGCATTTCATGTATGCGCGAAATGCCTTAAAAATGGCTTTAAAATGGATTTGGAGCATGGAGACGATTATCTCGGGATTGCAAGATAACCAAACAAAACTTTTACTGGATTTCTACTTATTTTATTAAATATCATCTCCACCAAACAGGACAAGCTTGCATCTGTTATAGTTTTGGAGAAAAATGTGTTCATTTCATGTATGCGCGAAATGCCTTAAAAATAGTTTTAAAATGGATTTGGAGCATGGAGACGATTATCTCGGGATTGCAAGATAACCAAACAAAACTTTTAGTGGATTTCTACTTATTTTATTAAATATCATCTCCACCAAACAGGACAAGCTTGCATGTGTTATAGTTTTGGAGAAAAATGTGTTCATTTCATGTATGCGCAAAATGCCTTTGAAATGGCTTTAAAATGGATTTGGAGCATGGAGACGATTATCTCAGGATGGCAATATAAACAAACGAAACTTTTAGTAGATTTCTACTTATTTTATTAAATATTATCTCCACCAAACAGGACAAGCTTGCATCTGTTATAGTTTTGGAGAAAAATGTGTTCATTTCATGTATGCGCGAAATGCCTTAAAAATGGCTTTAAAATGGATTTGGAGCATGGAGACGATTATCTCGGGATTGCAAGATAACCAAACAAAACTTTTAGTGGATTTCTACTTATTTTATTAAATATCATCTCCACCAAACAGGACAAGCTTGCATCTGTTATAGTTTTGGAGAAAAATGTGTTCATTTCATGTATGCGCGAAATGCCTTAAAAATGGCTTTAAAATGGATTTGGAGCATGGAGACGATTATCTCGGGATTGCAAGATAACCAAACAAAACTTTTAGTGGATTTCTACTTATTTTATTAAATATCATCTCCACCAAACAGGACAAGCTTGCATGTGTTATAGTTTTTGAGAAATATGTGTTCATTTCATGTATGCGCAAAATGCCTTTGAAATGGCTTTAAAATGGATTTGGAGCATGGAGACGATTATCTCAGGATGGCAATATAAACAAACGAAACTTTTAGTAGATTTCTACTTATTTTATTAAATATTATCTCCACCAAACAGGACAAGCTTGCATCTGTTATAGTTTTGGAGAAAAATGTGTTCATTTCATGTATGCGCGAAATGCCTTAAAAATGGCTTTAAAATGGATTTGGAGCATGGAGACGATTATCTCGGGATTGCAAGATAACCAAACAAAACTTTTAGTGGATTTCTACTTATTTTATTAAATATCATCTCCACCAAACAGGACAAGCTTGCATCTGTTATAGTTTTGGAGAAAAATGTGTTCATTTCATGTATGCGCGAAATGCCTTAAAAATGGCTTTAAAATGGATTTGGAGCATGGAGACGATTATCTCGGGATTGCAAGATAACCAAACAAAACTTTTAGTGGATTTCTACTTATTTTATTAAATATCATCTCCACCAAACAGGACAAGCTTGCATCTGTTATAGTTTTGGAGAAAAATGTGTTCATTTCATGTATGCGCGAAGTGCCTTAAAAATGGCTTTAAAATGGATTTGGAGCATGGAGACGATTATCTCGGGATTGCAAGATAAAGAAACAAAACTTTTAGTGGATTTCTACTTATTTTATTAAATATCATCTCCACCAAACAGGACAAGCTTGCATCTGTTATAGTTTTGGAGAAAAATGTGTTCATTTCATGTATGCGCGAAATGCCTTAAAAATGGCTTTAAAATGGATTTGGAGCATGGAGACGATTATCTCGGGATTGCAATATAACCAAACAAAACTTTTAGTGGATTTCTACTTATTTTATTAAATATCATCTCCACCAAACAGGACAAGCTTGCATCTGTTATAGTTTTGGAGAAAAATGTGTTCATTTCATGTATGCGCGAAATGCCTTAAAAATGGCTTTAAAATGGATTTGGAGCATGGAGACGATTATCTCGGGATTGCAAGATAACCAAACAAAACTTTTAGTGGATTTCTACTTATTTTATTAAATATCATCTCCACAAAACAGGACAAGCTTGCATCTGTTATAGTTTTGGAGAAAAATGTGTTCATTTCATGTATGCGCGAAATGCCTTAAAAATGGCTTTAAAATGGATTTGGAGCATGGAGACGATTATCTCGGGATTGCAAGATAACCAAACAAAACTTTTAGTGGATTTCTACTTATTTTATTAAATATCATCTCCACCAAACAGGACAAGCTTGCATGTGTTATAGTTTTGGAGAAAAATGTGTTCATTTCATGTATGCGCAAAATGCCTTTGAAATGGCTTTAAAATGGATTTGGAGCATGGAGACGATTATCTCGGGATTGCAAGATAACCAAACAAAACTTTTAGTGGATTTCTACTTATTTTATTAAATATCATCTCCACCAAACAGGACAAGCTTGCATCTGTTATAGTTTTGGAGAAAAATGTGTTCATTTCATGTATGCGCGAAATGCCTTAAAAATGGCTTTAAAATGGATTTGGAGCATGGAGACGATTATCTCGGGATTGCAAGATAACCAAACAAAACTTTTAGTGGATTTCTACTTATTTTATTAAATATCATCTCCACCAAACAGGACAAGCTTGCATCTGTTATAGTTTTGGAGAAAAATGTGTTCATTTCATGTATGCGCGAAATGCCTTAAAAATGGCTTTAAAATGGATTTGGAGCATGGAGACGATTATCTCGGGATTGCAAGATAACCAAACAAAACTTTTAGTGGATTTCTACTTATTTTATTAAATATCATCTCCACCAAACAGGACAAGCTTGCATCTGTTATAGTTTTGGAGAAAAATGTGTTCATTTCATGTATGCGCGAAATGCCTTAAAAATGGCTTTAAAATGGATTTGGAGCATGGAGACGATTATCTCGGGATTGCAAGATAACCAAACAAAACTTTTAGTGGATTTCTACTTATTTTATTAAATATCATCTCCACCAAACAGGACAAGCTTGCATGTGTTATAGTTTTGGAGAAAAATGTGTTCATTTCATGTATGCGCAAAATGCCTTTGAAATGGCTTTAAAATGGATTTGGAGCATGGAGACGATTATCTCAGGATGGCAATATAAACAAACGAAACTTTTAGTAGATTTCTACTTATTTTATTAAATATTATCTCCACCAAACAGGACAAGCTTGCATCTGTTATAGTTTTGGAGAAAAATGTGTTCATTTCATGTATGCGCGAAATGCCTTAAAAATGGCTTTAAAATGGATTTGGAGCATGGAGACGATTATCTCGGGATTGCAAGATAACCAAACAAAACTTTTAGTGGATTTCTACTTATTTTATTAAATATCATCTCCACCAAACAGGACAAGCTTGCATCTGTTATAGTTTTGGAGAAAAATGTGTTCATTTCATGTATGCGCGAAATGCCTTAAAAATGGCTTTAAAATGGATTTGGAGCATGGAGACGATTATCTCGGGATTGCAAGATAACCAAACAAAACTTTTAGTGGATTTCTACTTATTTTATTAAATATCATCTCCACCAAACAGGACAAGCTTGCATGTGTTATAGTTTTGGAGAAAAATGTGTTCATTTCATGTATGCGCGAAATGCCTTAAAAATGGCTTTAAAATGGATTTGGAGCATGGAGACGATTATCTCGGGATTGCAAGATAACCAAACAAAACTTTTAGTGGATTTCTACTTATTTTATTAAATATCATCTCCACCAAACAGGACAAATTTGCATCTGTTATAGTTTTGGAGAAAAATGTGTTCATTTCATGTATGCGCGAAATGCCTTAAAAATGGCTTTAAAATGGATTTGGAGCATGGAGACGATTATCTCGGGATTGCAAGATAACCAAACAAAACTTTTAGTGGATTTCTACTTATTTTATTAAATATCATCTCCACCAAACAGGACAAGCTTGCATCTGTTATAGTTTTGGAGAAAAATGTGTTCATTTCATGTATGCGCGAAATGCCTTAAAAATGGCTTTAAAATGGATTTGGAGCATGGAGACGATTATCTCGGGATTGCAAGATAACCAAACAAAACTTTTAGTGGATTTCTACTTATTTTATTAAATATCATCTCCACCAAACAGGACAAGCTTGCATGTGTTATAGTTTTGGAGAAAAATGTGTTCATTTCATGTATGCGCAAAATGCCTTTGAAATGGCTTTAAAATGGATTTGGAGCATGGAGACGATTATCTCAGGATGGCAATATAAACAAACGAAACTTTTAGTAGATTTCTACTTATTTTATTAAATATTATCTCCACCAAACAGGACAAGCTTGCATCTGTTATAGTTTTGGAGAAAAATGTGTTCATTTCATGTATGCGCGAAATGCCTTAAAAATGGCTTTAAAATGGATTTGGAGCATGGAGACGATTATCTCGGGATTGCAAGATAACCAAACAAAACTTTTAGTGGATTTCTACTTATTTTATTAAATATCATCTCCACCAAACAGGACAAGCTTGCATCTGTTATAGTTTTGGAGAAAAATGTGTTCATTTCATGTATGCGCGAAATGCCTTAAAAATGGCTTTAAAATGGATTTGGAGCATGGAGACGATTATCTCGGGATTGCAAGATAACCAAACAAAACTTTTAGTGGATTTCTACTTATTTTATTAAATATCATCTCCACCAAACAGGACAAGCTTGCATGTGTTATAGTTTTGGAGAAAAATGTGTTCATTTCATGTATGCGCAAAATGCCTTTGAAATGGCTTTAAAATGGATTTGGAGCATGGAGACGATTATCTCAGGATGGCAATATAAACAAACGAAACTTTTAGTAGATTTCTACTTATTTTATTAAATATTATCTCCACCAAACAGGACAAGCTTGCATCTGTTATAGTTTTGGAGAAAAATGTGTTCATTTCATGTATGCGCGAAATGCCTTAAAAATGGCTTTAAAATGGATTTGGAGCATGGAGACGAATATCTCGGGATTGCAAGATAACCAAACAAAACTTTTAGTGGATTTCTACTTATTTTATTAAATATCATCTCCACCAAACAGGACAAGCTTGCATCTGTTATAGTTTTGGAGAAAAATGTGTTCATTTCATGTATGCGCGAAATGCCTTAAAAATGGCTTTAAAATGGATTTGGAGCATGGAGACGATTATCTCGGGATTGCAAGATAACCAAACAAAACTTTTAGTGGATTTCTACTTATTTTATTAAATATCATCTCCACCAAACAGGACAAGCTTGCATCTGTTATAGTTTTGTAGAAAAATGTGTTCATTTCATGTATGCGCGAAATGCCTTAAAAATGGCTTTAAAATGGATTTGGAGCATGGAGACGATTATCTCGGGATTGCAAGATAACCAAACAAAACTTTTAGTGGATTTCTACTTATTTTATTAAATATCATCTCCACCAAACAGGACAAGCTTGCATCTGTTATAGTTTTGGAGAAAAATGTGTTCATTTCATGTATGCGCGAAATGCCTTAAAAATGGCTTTAAAATGGATTTGGAGCATGGAGACGATTATCTCGGGATTGCAATATAACCAAACAAAACTTTTAGTGGATTTCTACTTATTTTATTAAATATCATCTCCACCAAACAGGACAAGCTTGCATCTGTTATAGTTTTGGAGAAAAATGTGTTCATTTCATGTATGCGCGAAATGCCTTAAAAATGGCTTTAAAATGGATTTGGAGCATGGAGACGATTATCTCGGGATTGCAAGATAACCAAACAAAACTTTTAGTGGATTTCTACTTATTTTATTAAATATCATCTCCACCAAACAGGACAAGCTTGCATCTGTTATAGTTTTGGAGAAAAATGTGTTCATTTCATGTATGCGCGAAATGCCTTAAAAATGGCTTTAAAATGGATTTGGAGCATGGAGACGATTATCTCGGGATTGCAAGATAACCAAACAAAACTTTTAGTGGATTTCTACTTATTTTATTAAATATCATCTCCACCAAACAGGACAAGCTTGCATCTGTTATAGTTTTGTAGAAAAATGTGTTCATTTCATGTATGCGCGAAATGCCTTAAAAATGGCTTTAAAATGGATTTGGAGCATGGAGACGATTATCTCGGGATTGCAAGATAACCAAACAAAACTTTTAGTGGATTTCTACTTATTTTATTAAATATCATCTCCACCAAACAGGACAAGCTTGCATCTGTTATAGTTTTGGAGAAAAATGTGTTCATTTCATGTATGCGCGAAATGCCTTAAAAATGGCTTTAAAATGGATTTGGAGCATGGAGACGATTATCTCGGGATTGCAATATAACCAAACAAAACTTTTAGTGGATTTCTACTTATTTTATTAAATATCATCTCCACCAAACAGGACAAGCTTGCATCTGTTATAGTTTTGGAGAAAAATGTGTTCATTTCATGTATGCGCGAAATGCCTTAAAAATGGCTTTAAAATGGATTTGGAGCATGGAGACGATTATCTCGGGATTGCAAGATAACCAAACAAAACTTTTAGTGGATTTCTACTTATTTTATTAAATATCATCTCCACCAAACAGGACAAGCTTGCATCTGTTATAGTTTTGGAGAAAAATGTGTTCATTTCATGTATGCGCGAAATGCCTTAAAAATGGCTTTAAAATGGATTTGGAGCATGGAGACGATTATCTCGGGATTGCAAGATAACCAAACAAAACTTTTAGTGGATTTCTACTTATTTTATTAAATATCATCTCCACCAAACAGGACAAGCTTGCATCTGTTATAGTTTTGGAGAAAAATGTGTTCATTTCATGTATGCGCGAAATGCCTTAAAAATGGCTTTAAAATGGATTTGGAGCATGGAGACGATTATCTCGGGATTGCAAGATAACCAAACAAAACTTTTAGTGGATTTCTACTTATTTTATTAAATATCATCTCCACCAAACAGGACAAGCTTGCATGTGTTATAGTTTTGGAGAAAAATGTGTTCATTTCATGTATGCGCAAAATGCCTTTGAAATGGCTTTAAAATGGATTTGGAGCATGGAGACGATTATCTCGGGATTGCAAGATAACCAAACAAAACTTTTAGTGGATTTCTACTTATTTTATTAAATAACATCTCCACCAAACAGGACAAGCTTGCATCTGTTATAGTTTTGGAGAAAAATGTGTTCATTTCATGTATGCGCGAAATGCATTAAAAATGACTATAAAATGGATTTGGAGCATGGAGACGATTATCTCGGGATTGCAAGATAACCAAACAATACTTTTAGTGGATTTCTACTTATTTTATTAAATATCATCTCCACCAAACAAGACAAGCTTGCATCTGTTATAGTTTTGGAGAAAAATGTGTTCATTTCATGTATGCGCGAAATGCCTTAAAAATGGCTTTAAAATGGATTTGGAGCATGGAGACGATTATCTCGGGATTGCAAGATAACCAAACAAAACTTTTAGTGGATTTCTACTTATTTTATTAAATATCATCTCCACCAAACAGGACAAGCTTGCATCTGTTATAGTTTTGGAGAAAAATGTGTTCATTTCATGTATGCGCGAAATGCCTTAAAAATGGCTTTAAAATGGATTTGGAGCATGGAGACGATTATCTCGGGATTGCAAGATAACCAAACAAAACTTTTAGTGGATTTCTACTTATTTTATTAAATATCATCTCCACCAAACAGGACAAGCTTGCATGTGTTATAGTTTTGGAGAAAAATGTGTTCATTTCATGTATGCGCAAAATGCCTTTGAAATGGCTTTAAAATGGATTTGGAGCATGGAGACGATTATCTCAGGATGGCAATATAAACAAACGAAACTTTTAGTAGATTTCTACTTATTTTATTAAATATTATCTCCACCAAACAGGACAAGCTTGCATCTGTTATAGTTTTGGAGAAAAATGTGTTCATTTCATGTATGCGCGAAATGCCTTAAAAATGGCTTTAAAATGGATTTGGAGCATGGAGACGATTATCTCGGGATTGCAAGATAACCAAACAAAACTTTTAGTGGATTTCTACTTATTTTATTAAATATCATCTCCACCAAACAGGACAAGCTTGCATCTGTTATAGTTTTGGAGAAAAATGTGTTCATTTCATGTATGCGCGAAATGCCTTAAAAATGGCTTTAAAATGGATTTGGAGCATGGAGACGATTATCTCGGGATTGCAAGATAACCAAACAAAACTTTTAGTGGATTTCTACTTATTTTATTAAATATCATCTCCACCAAACAGGACAAGCTTGCATGTGTTATAGTTTTGGAGAAAAATGTGTTCATTTCATGTATGCGCAAAATGCCTTTGAAATGGCTTTAAAATGGATTTGGAGCATGGAGACGATTATCTCGGGATTGCAAGATAACCAAACAAAACTTTTAGTGGATTTCTACTTATTTTATTAAATATCATCTCCACCAAACAGGACAAGCTTGCATCTGTTATAGTTTTGGAGAAAAATGTGTTCATTTCATGTATGCGCGAAATGCCTTAAAAATGACTATAAAATGGATTTGGAGCATGGAGACGATTATCTCGGGATTGCAAGATAACCAAACAAAACTTTTAGTGGATTTCTACTTATTTTATTAAATATCATCTCCACCAAACAGGACAAGCTTGCATCTGTTATAGTTTTGGAGAAAAATGTGTTCATTTCATGTATGCGCGAAATGCCTTAAAAATGGCTTTAAAATGGATTTGGAGCATGGAGACGATTATCTCGGGATTGCAAGATAACCAAACAAAACTTTTAGTGGATTTCTACTTATTTTATTAAATATCATCTCCACCAAACAGGACAAGCTTGCATCTGTTATAGTTTTGGAGAAAAATGTGTTCATTTCATGTATGCGCGAAATGCCTTAAAAATGGCTTTAAAATGGATTTGGAGCATGGAGACGATTATCTCGGGATTGCAAGATAACCAAACAAAACTTTTAGTGGATTTCTACTTATTTTATTAAATATCATCTCCACCAAACAGGACAAGCTTGCATGTGTTATAGTTTTGGAGAAAAATGTGTTCATTTCATGTATGCGCGAAATGCCTTAAAAATGGCTTTAAAATGGATTTGGAGCATGGAGACGATTATCTCGGGATTGCAAGATAACCAAACAAAACTTTTAGTGGATTTCTACTTATTTTATTAAATATCATCTCCACCAAACAGGACAAGTTTGCATCTGTTATAGTTTTGGAGAAAAATGTGTTCATTTCATGTATGCGCGAAATGCCTTAAAAATGGCTTTAAAATGGATTTGGAGCATGGAGACGATTATCTCGGGATTGCAAGATAACCAAACAAAACTTTTAGTGGATTTCTACTTATTTTATTAAATATCATCTCCACCAAACAGGACAAGCTTGCATCTGTTATAGTTTTGGAGAAAAATGTGTTCATTTCATGTATGCGCGAAATGCCTTAAAAATGACTATAAAATGGATTTGGAGCATGGAGACGATTATCTCGGGATTGCAAGATAACCAAACAAAACTTTTAGTGGATTTCTACTTATTTTATTAAATATCATCTCCACCAAACAGGACAAGCTTGCATCTGTTATAGTTTTGGAGAAAAATGTGTTCATTTCATGTATGCGCGAAATGCCTTAAAAATGGCTTTAAAATGGATTTGGAGCATGGAGACGATTATCTCGGGATTGCAAGATAACCAAACAAAACTTTTAGTGGATTTCTACTTATTTTATTAAATATCATCTCCACCAAACAGGACAAGCTTGCATGTGTTATAGTTTTGGAGAAAAATGTGTTCATTTCATGTATGCGCAAAATGCCTTTGAAATGGCTTTAAAATGGATTTGGAGCATGGAGACGATTATCTCAGGATGGCAATATAAACAAACGAAACTTTTAGTAGATTTCTACTTATTTTATTAAATATTATCTCCACCAAACAGGACAAGCTTGCATCTGTTATAGTTTTGGAGAAAAATGTGTTCATTTCATGTATGCGCGAAATGCCTTAAAAATGGCTTTAAAATGGATTTGGAGCATGGAGACGATTATCTCGGGATTGCAAGATAACCAAACAAAACTTTTAGTGGATTTCTACTTATTTTATTAAATATCATCTCCACCAAACAGGACAAGCTTGCATGTGTTATAGTTTTGGAGAAAAATGTGTTCATTTCATGTATGCGCAAAATGCCTTTGAAATGGCTTTAAAATGGATTTGGAGCATGGAGACGATTATCTCGGGATTGCAAGATAACCAAACAAAACTTTTAGTGGATTTCTACTTATTTTATTAAATATCATCTCCACCAAACAGGACAAGCTTGCATCTGTTATAGTTTTGGAGAAAAATGTGTTCATTTCATGTATGCGCGAAATGCCTTAAAAATGACTATAAAATGGATTTGGAGCATGGAGACGATTATCTCGGGATTGCAAGATAACCAAACAAAACTTTTAGTGGATTTCTACTTATTTTATTAAATATCATCTCCACCAAACAGGACAAGCTTGCATCTGTTATAGTTTTGGAGAAAAATGTGTTCATTTCATGTATGCGCGAAATGCCTTAAAAATGGCTTTAAAATGGATTTGGAGCATGGAGACGATTATCTCGGGATTGCAAGATAACCAAACAAAACTTTTAGTGGATTTCTACTTATTTTATTAAATATCATCTCCACCAAACAGGACAAGCTTGCATCTGTTATAGTTTTGGAGAAAAATGTGTTCATTTCATGTATGCGCGAAATGCCTTAAAAATGGCTTTAAAATGGATTTGGAGCATGGAGACGATTATCTCGGGATTGCAAGATAACCAAACAAAACTTTTAGTGGATTTCTACTTATTTTATTAAATATCATCTCCACCAAACAGGACAAGCTTGCATGTGTTATAGTTTTGGAGAAAAATGTGTTCATTTCATGTATGCGCAAAATGCCTTTGAAATGGCTTTAAAATGGATTTGGAGCATGGAGACGATTATCTCAGGATGGCAATATAAACAAACGAAACTTTTAGTAGATTTCTACTTATTTTATTAAATATTATCTCCACCAAACAGGACAAGCTTGCATCTGTTATAGTTTTGGAGAAAAATGTGTTCATTTCATGTATGCGCGAAATGCCTTAAAAATAACTTTAAAATGGATTTGGAGCATGGAGACGATTATCTCGGGATTGCAAGATAACCAAACAAAACTTTTAGTGGATTTCTACTTATTTTATTAAATATCATCTCCACCAAACAGGACAAGCTTGCATGTGTTATAGTTTTGGAGAAAAATGTGTTCATTTCATGTATGCGCAAAATGCCTTTGAAATGGCTTTAAAATGGATTTGGAGCATGGAGACGATTATCTCGGGATTGCAAGATAACCAAACAAAACTTTTAGTGGATCTCTACTTATTTTATTAAATATCATCTCCACCAAACAGGACAAGCTTGCATCTGTTATAGTTTTGGAGAAAAATGTGTTCATTTCATGTATGCGCGAAATGCCTTAAAAATGGCTTTAAAATGGATTTGGAGCATGGAGACGATTATCTCGGGATTGCAAGATAACCAAACAAAACTTTTAGTGGATTTCTACTTATTTTATTAAATATCATCTCCACCAAACAGGACAAGCTTGCATCTGTTATAGTTTTGGAGAAAAATGTGTTCATTTCATGTATGCGCGAAATGCCTTAAAAATGGCTTTAAAATGGATTTGGAGCATGGAGACGATTATCTCGGGATTGCAAGATAACCAAACAAAACTTTTAGTGGATTTCTACTTATTTTATTAAATATCATCTCCACCAAACAGGACAAGCTTGCATCTGTTATAGTTTTGGAGAAAAATGTGTTAATTTCATGTATGCGCGAAATGCCTTAAAAATGGCTTTAAAATGGATTTGGAGCATGGAGACGATTATCTCGGGATTGCAAGATAACCAAACAAAACTTTTAGTGGATTTCTACTTATTTTATTAAATATCATCTCCACCAAACAGGACAAGCTTGCATGTGTTATAGTTTTGGAGAAAAATGTGTTCATTTCATGTATGCGCAAAATGCCTTTGAAATGGCTTTAAAATGGATTTGGAGCATGGAGACGATTATCTCAGGATGGCAATATAAACAAACGAAACTTTTAGTAGATTTCTACTTATTTTATTAAATATTATCTCCACCAAACAGGACAAGCTTGCATCTGTTATAGTTTTGGAGAAAAATGTGTTCATTTCATGTATGCGCGAAATGCCTTAAAAATGGCTTTAAAATGGATTTGGAGCATGGAGACGATTTTCTCGGGATTGCAAGATAACCAAACAAAACTTTTAGTGGATTTCTACTTATTTTATTAAATATCATCTCCACCAAACAGGACAAGCTTGCATCTGTTATAGTTTTGGAGAAAAATGTGTTCATTTCATGTATGCGCGAAATGCCTTAAAAATGGCTTTAAAATGGATATGGAGCATGGAGACGATTATCTCGGGATTGCAAGATAACCAAACAAAACTTTTAGTGGATTTCTACTTATTTTATTAAATATCATCTCCACCAAACAGGACAAGCTTGCATGTGTTATAGTTTTGGAGAAAAATGTGTTCATTTCATGTATGCGCAAAATGCCTTTGAAATGGCTTTAAAATGGATTTGGAGCATGGAGACGTTTATCTCAGGATGGCAATATAAACAAACGAAACTTTTAGTAGATTTCTACTTATTTTATTAAATATTATCTCCACCAAACAGGACAAGCTTGCATCTGTTATAGTTTTGGAGAAAAATGTGTTCATTTCATGTATGCGCGAAATGCCTTAAAAATGGCTTTAAAATGGATTTGGAGCATGGAGACGATTATCTCGGGATTGCAAGATAACCAAACAAAACTTTTAGTGGATTTCTACTTATTTTATTAAATATCATCTCCACCAAACAGGACAAGCTTGCATCTGTTATAGTTTTGGAGAAAAATGTGTTCATTTCATGTATGCGCAAAATGCCTTTGAAATGGCTTTAAAATGGATTTGGAGCATGGAGACGATTATCTCAGGATGGCAATATAAACAAACGAAACTTTTAGTAGATTTCTACTTATTTTATTAAATATTATCTCCACCAAACAGGACAAGCTTGCATCTGTTATAGTTTTGGAGAAAAATGTGTTCATTTCATGTATGCGCGAAATGCCTTAAAAAATGGCTTTAAAATGGATTTGGAGCATGGAGACGATTATCTCGGGATTGCAAGATAACCAAACAAAACTTTTAGTGGATTTCTACTTATTTTATTAAATATAATCTCCACCAAACAGGACAAGCTTGCATCTGTTATAGTTTTGGAGAAAAATGTGTTCATTTCATGTATGCGCGAAATGCCTTAAAAATGGCTTTAAAATGGATATGGAGCATGGAGACGATTATCTCGGGATTGCAAGATAACCAAACAAAACTTTTAGTGGATTTCTACTTATTTTATTAAATATCATCTCCACCAAACAGGACAAGCTTGCATGTGTTATAGTTTTGGAGAAAAATGTGTTCATTTCATGTATGCGCAAAATGCCTTTGAAATGGCTTTAAAATGGA
The DNA here is from genome assembly GCF_048569485.1 of Anomaloglossus baeobatrachus. Lineage (NCBI taxonomy): Eukaryota > Metazoa > Chordata > Amphibia > Anura > Aromobatidae > Anomaloglossus > Anomaloglossus baeobatrachus. The sequence continues at coordinate 78,305 of NW_027442327.1, forward strand.
TTTGGAGCATGGAGACGATTATCTCAGGATGGCAATATAAACAAACGAAACTTTTAGTAGATTTCTACTTATTTTATTAAATATTATCTCCACCAAACAGGACAAGCTTGCATCTGTTATAGTTTTGGAGAAAAATGTGTTCATTTCATGTATGCGCGAAATGCCTTAAAAATGGCTTTAAAATGGATTTGGAGCATGGAGTCGATTATCTCGGGATTGCAAGATAACCAAACAAAACTTTTAGTGGATTTCTACTTATTTTATTAAATATCATCTCCACCAAACAGGACAAGCTTGCATCTGTTATAGTTTTAAAGAAAAATGTGTTCATTTCATGTATGCGCGAAATGCCTTAAAAATGGCTTTAAAATGGATTTGGAGCATGGAGACGATTATCTCGGGATTGCAAGATAACCAAACAAAACTTTTAGTGGATTTCTACTTATTTTATTAAATATCATCTCCACCAAACAGGACAAGCTTGCATGTGTTATAGTTTTAGAGAAAAATGTGTTCATTTCATGTATGCGCAAAATGCCTTTGAAATGGCTTTAAAATGGATTTGGAGCATGGAGACGATTATCTCAGGATGGCAATATAAACAAACGAAACTTTTAGTAGATTTCTACTTATTTTATTAAATATTATCTCCACCAAACAGGACAAGCTTGCATCTGTTATAGTTTTGGAGAAAAATGTGTTCATTTCATGTATGCGCGAAATGCCTTAAAAATGGCTTTAAAATGGATTTGGAGCATGGAGACGATTATCTCGGGATTGCAAGATAACCAAACAAAACTTTTAGTGGATTTCTACTTATTTTATTAAATATCATCTCCACCAAACAGGACAAGCTTGCATCTGTTATAGTTTTGGAGAAAAATGTGTTCATTTCATGTATGCGCGAAATGCCTTAAAAATGGCTTTAAAATGGATTTGGAGCATGGAGACGATTATCTCGGGATTGCAAGATAACCAAACAAAACTTTTAGTGGATTTCTACTTATTTTATTAAATATCATCTCCACCAAACAGGACAAGCTTGCATGTGTTATAGTTTTGGAGAAATATGTGTTCATTTCATGTATGCGCAAAATGCCTTTGAAATGGCTTTAAAATGGATTTGGAGCATGGAGACGATTATCTCAGGATGGCAATATAAACAAACGAAACTTTTAGTAGATTTCTACTTATTTTATTAAATATTATCTCCACCAAACAGGACAAGCTTGCATCTGTTATAGTTTTGGAGAAAAATGTGTTCATTTCATGTATGCGCGAAATGCCTTAAAAATGGCTTTAAAATGGATTTGGAGCATGGAGACGATTATCTCGGGATTGCAAGATAACCAAACAAAACTTTTAGTGGATTTCTACTTATTTTATTAAATATCATCTCCACCAAACAGGACAAGCTTGCATGTGTTATAGTTTTGGAGAAAAATGTGTTCATTTCATGTATGCGCAAAATGCCTTTGAAATGGCTTTAAAATGGATTTGGAGCATGGAGACGATTATCTCGGGATTGCAAGATAACCAAACAAAACTTTTAGTGGATCTCTACTTATTTTATTAAATATCATCTCCACCAAACAGGACAAGCTTGCATCTGTTATAGTTTTGGAGAAAAATGTGTTCATTTCATGTATGCGCGAAATGCCTTAAAAATGGCTTTAAAATGGATTTGGAGCATGGAGACGATTATCTCGGGATTGCAAGATAACCAAACAAAACTTTTAGTGGATTTCTACTTATTTTATTAAATATCATCTCCACCAAACAGGACAAGCTTGCATCTGTTATAGTTTTGGAGAAAAATGTGTTCATTTCATGTATGCGCGAAATGCCTTAAAAATGGCTTTAAAATGGATTTGGAGCATGGAGACGATTATCTCGGGATTGCAAGATAACCAAACAAAACTTTTAGTGGATTTCTACTTATTTTATTAAATATCATCTCCACCAAACAGGACAAGCTTGCATCTGTTATAGTTTTGGAGAAAAATGTGTTCATTTCATGTATGCGCGAAATGCCTTAAAAATGGCTTTAAAATGGATTTGGAGCATGGAGACGATTATCTCGGGATTGCAAGATAACCAAACAAAACTTTTAGTGGATTTCTACTTATTTTATTAAATATCATCTCCACCAAACAGGACAAGCTTGCATGTGTTATAGTTTTGGAGAAAAATGTGTTCATTTCATGTATGCGCAAAATGCCTTTGAAATGGCTTTAAAATGGATTTGGAGCATGGAGACGATTATCTCAGGATGGCAATATAAACAAACGAAACTTTTAGTAGATTTCTACTTATTTTATTAAATATTATCTCCACCAAACAGGACAAGCTTGCATCTGTTATAGTTTTGGAGAAAAATGTGTTCATTTCATGTATGCGCGAAATGCCTTAAAAATGGCTTTAAAATGGATTTGGAGCATGGAGACGATTATCTCGGGATTGCAAGATAACCAAACAAAACTTTTAGTGGATTTCTACTTATTTTATTAAATATCATCTCCACCAAACAGGACAAGCTTGCATCTGTTATAGTTTTGGAGAAAAATGTGTTCATTTCATGTATGCGCGAAATGCCTTAAAAATGGCTTTAAAATGGATTTGGAGCATGGAGACGATTATCTCGGGATTGCAAGATAACCAAACAAAACTTTTAGTGGATTTCTACTTATTTTATTAAATATCATCTCCACCAAACAGGACAAGCTTGCATGTGTTATAGTTTTGGAGAAAAATGTGTTCATTTCATGTATGCGCAAAATGCCTTTGAAATGGCTTTAAAATGGATTTGGAGCATGGAGACGATTATCTCAAAATGGCAATATAAACAAACGAAACTTTTAGTAGATTTCTACTTATTTTATTAAATATTATCTCCACCAAACAGGACAAGCTTGCATCTGTTATAGTTTTGGAGAAAAATGTGTTCATTTCATGTTTGCGCGAAATGCCTTAAAAATGGCTTTAAAATGGATTTGGAGCATGGAGACTATTATCTCGGGATTGCAAGATAACCAAACAAAACTTTTAGTGGATTTCTACTTATTTTATTAAATATCATCTCCACCAAACAGGACAAGCTTGCATCTGTTATAGTTTTGGAGAAAAATGTGTTCATTTCATGTATGCGCGAAATGCCTTAAAAATGGCTTTAAAATGGATTTGGAGCATGGAGACGATTATCTCGGGATTGCAAGATAACCAAACAAAACTTTTAGTGGATTTCTACTTATTTTATTAAATATCATCTCCACCAAACAGGACAAGCTTGCATGTGTTATAGTTTTGGAGAAAAATGTGTTCATTTCATGTATGCGCAAAATGCCTTTGAAATGGCTTTAAAATGGATTTGGAGCATGGAGACGATTATCTCAGGATGGCAATATAAACAAACGAAACTTTTATTAGATTTCTACTTATTTTATTAAATATTATCTCCACCAAACAGGACAAGCTTGCATCTGTTATAGTTTTGGAGAAAAATGTGTTCATTTCATGTATGCGCGAAATGCCTTAAAAATGGCTTTAAAATGGATTTGGAGCATGGAGACGATTATCTCGGGATTGCAAGATAACCAAACAAAACTTTTAGTGGATTTCTACTTATTTTATTAAATATCATCTCCACCAAACAGGACAAGCTTGCATGTGTTATAGTTTTGGAGAAAAATGTGTTCATTTCATGTATGCGCAAAATGCCTTTGAAATGGCTTTAAAATGGATTTGGAGCATGGAGACGATTATCTCGGGATTGCAAGATAACCAAACAAAACTTTTAGTGGATCTCTACTTATTTTATTAAATATCATCTCCACCAAACAGGACAAGCTTGCATCTGTTATAGTTTTGGAGAAAAATGTGTTCATTTCATGTATGCGCGAAATGCCTTAAAAATGGCTTTAAAATGGATTTGGAGCATGGAGACGATTATCTCGGGATTGCAAGATAACCAAACAAAACTTTTAGTGGATTTCTACTTATTTTATTAAATATCATCTCCACCAAACAGGACAAGCTTGCATCTGTTATAGTTTTGGAGAAAAATGTGTTCATTTCATGTATGCGCGAAATGCCTTAAAAATGGCTTTAAAATGGATTTGGAGCATGGAGACGATTATCTCGGGATTGCAAGATAACCAAACAAAACTTTTAGTGGATTTCTACTTATTTTATTAAATATCATCTCCACCAAACAGGACAAGCTTGCATCTGTTATAGTTTTGGAGAAAAATGTGTTAATTTCATGTATGCGCGAAATGCCTTAAAAATGGCTTTAAAATGGATTTGGAGCATGGAGACGATTATCTCGGGATTGCAAGATAACCAAACAAAACTTTTAGTGGATTTCTACTTATTTTATTAAATATCATCTCCACCAAACAGGACAAGCTTGCATGTGTTATAGTTTTGGAGAAAAATGTGTTCATTTCATGTATGCGCGAAATGCCTTAAAAATGGCTTTAAAATGGATATGGAGCATGGAGACGATTATCTCGGGATTGCAAGATAACCAAACAAAACTTTTAGTGGATTTCTACTTATTTTATTAAATATCATCTCCACCAAACAGGACAAGCTTGCATGTGTTATAGTTTTGGAGAAAAATGTGTTCATTTCATGTATGCGCAAAATGCCTTTGAAATGGCTTTAAAATGGATTTGGAGCATGGAGACGATTATCTCAGGATGGCAATATAAACAAACGAAACTTTTAGTAGATTTCTACTTATTTTATTAAATATTATCTCCACCAAACAGGACAAGCTTGCATCTGTTATAGTTTTGGAGAAAAATGTGTTCATTTCATGTATGCGCGAAATGCCTTAAAAATGGCTTTAAAATGGATTTGGAGCATGGAGACGATTATCTCGGGATTGCAAGATAACCAAACAAAACTTTTAGTGGATTTCTACTTATTTTATTAAATATCATCTCCACCAAACAGGACAAGCTTGCATCTGTTATAGTTTTGGAGAAAAATGTGTTCATTTCATGTATGCGCGAAATGCCTTAAAAATGGCTTTAAAATGGATTTGGAGCATGGAGACGATTATCTCGGGATTGCAAGATAACCAAACAAAACTTTTAGTGGATTTCTACTTATTTTATTAAATATCATCTCCACCAAACAGGACAAGCTTGCATGTGTTATAGTTTTGGAGAAATATGTGTTCATTTCATGTATGCGCAAAATGCCTTTGAAATGGCTTTAAAATGGATTTGGAGCATGGAGACGATTATCTCAGGATGGCAATATAAACAAACGAAACTTTTAGTAGATTTCTACTTATTTTATTAAATATTATCTCCACCAAACAGGACAAGCTTGCATCTGTTATAGTTTTGGAGAAAAATGTGTTCATTTCATGTATGCGCGAAATGCCTTAAAAATGGCTTTAAAATGGATTTGGAGCATGGAGACGATTATCTCGGGATTGCAAGATAACCAAACAAAACTTTTAGTGGATTTCTACTTATTTTATTAAATATCATCTCCACCAAACAGGACAAGCTTGCATGTGTTATAGTTTTGGAGAAAAATGTGTTCATTTCATGTATGCGCAAAATGCCTTTGAAATGGCTTTAAAATGGATTTGGAGCATGGAGACGATTATCTCGGGATTGCAAGATAACCAAACAAAACTTTTAGTGGATCTCTACTTATTTTATTAAATATCATCTCCACCAAACAGGACAAGCTTGCATCTGTTATAGTTTTGGAGAAAAATGTGTTCATTTCATGTATGCGCGAAATGCCTTAAAAATGGCTTTAAAATGGATTTGGAGCATGGAGACGATTATCTCGGGATTGCAAGATAACCAAACAAAACTTTTAGTGGATTTCTACTTATTTTATTAAATATCATCTCCACCAAACAGGACAAGCTTGCATCTGTTATAGTTTTGGAGAAAAATGTGTTCATTTCATGTATGCGCGAAATGCCTTAAAAATGGCTTTAAAATGGATTTGGAGCATGGAGACGATTATCTCGGGATTGCAAGATAACCAAACAAAACTTTTAGTGGATTTCTACTTATTTTATTAAATATCATCTCCACCAAACAGGACAAGCTTGCATCTGTTATAGTTTTGGAGAAAAATGTGTTCATTTCATGTATGCGCGAAATGCCTTAAAAATGGCTTTAAAATGGATTTGGAGCATGGATACGATTATCTCGGGATTGCAAGATAACCAAACAAAACTTTTAGTGGATTTCTACTTATTTTATTAAATATCATCTCCACCAAACAGGACAAGCTTGCATGTGTTATAGTTTTGGAGAAAAATGTGTTCATTTCATGTATGCGCAAAATGCCTTTGAAATGGCTTTAAAATGGATTTGGAGCATGGAGACGATTATCTCAGGATGGCAATATAAACAAACGAAACTTTTAGTAGATTTCTACTTATTTTATTAAATATTATCTCCACCAAACAGGACAAGCTTGCATCTGTTATAGTTTTGGAGAAAAATGTGTTCATTTCATGTATGCGCGAAATGCCTTAAAAATGGCTTTAAAATGGATTTGGAGCATGGAGACGATTATCTCGGGATTGCAAGATAACCAAACAAAACTTTTAGTGGATTTCTACTTATTTTATTAAATATCATCTCCACCAAACAGGACAAGCTTGCATCTGTTATAGTTTTGGAGAAAAATGTGTTCATTTCATGTATGCGCGAAATGCCTTAAAAATGGCTTTAAAATGGATTTGGAGCATGGAGACGATTATCTCGGGATTGCAAGATAACCAAACAAAACTTTTAGTGGATTTCTACTTATTTTATTAAATATCATCCCCACCAAACAGGACAAGCTTGCATGTGTTATAGTTTTGGAGAAAAATGTGTTCATTTCATGTATGCGCAAAATGCCTTTGAAATGGCTTTAAAATGGATTTGGAGCATGGAGACGATTATCTCAGGATGGCAATATAAACAAACGAAACTTTTAGTAGATTTCTACTTATTTTATTAAATATTATCTCCACCAAACAGGACAAGCTTGCATCTGTTATAGTTTTGGAGAAAAATGTGTTCATTTCATGTATGCGCGAAATGCCTTAAAAATGGCTTTAAAATGGATTTGGAGCATGGAGACGATTATCTCGGGATTGCAAGATAACCAAACAAAACTTTTAGTGGATTTCTACTTATTTTATTAAATATCATCTCCACCAAACAGGACAAGCTTGCATCTGTTATAGTTTTGGAGAAAAATGTGTTCATTTCATGTATGCGCGAAATGCCTTAAAAATGGCTTTAAAATGGATTTGGAGCATGGAGACGATTATCTCGGGATTGCAAGATAACCAAACAAAACTTTTAGTGGATTTCTACTTATTTTATTAAATATCATCTCCACCAAACAGGACAAGCTTGCATGTGTTATAGTTTTGGAGAAAAATGTGTTCATTTCATGTATGCGCAAAATGCCTTAAAAATGGCTTTAAAATGGATTTGGAGCATGGAGACGATTATCTCAGGATGGCAATATAAACAAACGAAACTTTTAGTAGATTTCTACTTATTTTATTAAATATTATCTCCACCAAACAGGACAAGCTTGCATCTGTTATAGTTTTGGAGAAAAATGTGTTCATTTCATGTATGTGCGAAATGCCTTAAAAATGGCTTTAAAATGGATTTGGAGCATGGAGACGATTATCTCGGGATTGCAAGATAACCAAACAAAACTTTTAGTGGATTTCTACTTATTTTATTAAATATCATCTCCACCAAACAGGACAAGCTTGCATCTGTTATAGTTTTGGAGAAAAATGTGTTCATTTCATGTATGCGCGAAATGCCTTAAAAATGGCTTTAAAATGGATTTGGAGCATGGAGACGATTATCTCGGGATTGCAAGATAACCAAACAAAACTTTTAGTGGATTTCTACTTATTTTATTAAATATCATCTCCACCAAACAGGACAAGCTTGCATCTGTTATAGTTTTGGAGAAAAATGTGTTAATTTCATGTATGCGCGAAATGCCTTAAAAATGGCTTTAAAATGGATTTGGAGCATGGAGACGATTATCTCGGGATTGCAAGATAACCAAACAAAACTTTTAGTGGATTTCTACTTATTTTATTAAATATCATCTCCACCAAACAGGACAAGCTTGCATGTGTTATAGTTTTGGAGAAAAATGTGTTCATTTCATGTATGCGCAAAATGCCTTTGAAATGGCTTTAAAATGGATTTGGAGCATGGAGACGATTATCTCAGGATGGCAATATAAACAAACGAAACTTTTATTAGATTTCTACTTATTTTATTAAATATTATCTCCACCAAACAGGACAAGCTTGCATCTGTTATAGTTTTGGAGAAAAATGTGTTCATTTCATGTATGCGCGAAATGCCTTAAAAATGGCTTTAAAATGGATTTGGAGCATGGAGACGATTATCTCGGGATTGCAAGATAACCAAACAAAACTTTTAGTGGATTTCTACTTATTTTATTAAATATAATCTCCACCAAACAGGACAAGCTTGCATCTGTTATAGTTTTGGAGAAAAATGTGTTCATTTCATGTATGCGCGAAATGCCTTAAAAATGGCTTTAAAATGGATATGGAGCATGGAGACGATTATCTCGGGATTGCAAGATAACCAAACAAAACTTTTAGTGGATTTCTACTTATTTTATTAAATATCATCTCCACCAAACAGGACAAGCTTGCATGTGTTATAGTTTTGGAGAAAAATGTGTTCATTTCATGTATGCGCGAAATGCCTTAAAAATGGCTTTAAAATGGATATGGAGCATGGAGACGATTATCTCGGGATTGCAAGATAACCAAACAAAACTTTTAGTGGATTTCTACTTATTTTATTAAATATCATCTCCACCAAACAGGACAAGCTTGCATGTGTTATAGTTTTGGAGAAAAATGTGTTCATTTCATGTATGCGCGAAATGCCTTAAAAATGGCTTTAAAATGGATATGGAGCATGGAGACGATTATCTCGGGATTGCAAGATAACCAAACAAAACTTTTAGTGGATTTCTACTTATTTTATTAAATATCATCTCCACCAAACAGGACAAGCTTGCATGTGTTATAGTTTTGGAGAAAAATGTGTTCATTTCATGTATGCGCAAAATGCCTTTGAAATGGCTTTAAAATGGATTTGGAGCATGGAGACGATTATCTCAGGATGGCAATATAAACAAACGAAACTTTTAGTAGATTTCTACTTATTTTATTAAATATTATCTCCACCAAACAGGACAAGCTTGCATCTGTTATAGTTTTGGAGAAAAATGTGTTCATTTCATGTATGCGCGAAATGCCTTAAAAATGGCTTTAAAATGGATTTGGAGCATGGAGACGATTATCTCGGGATTGCAAGATAACCAAACAAAACTTTTAGTGGATTTCTACTTATTTTATTAAATATCATCTCCACCAAACAGGACAAGCTTGCATCTGTTATAGTTTTGGAGAAAAATGTGTTCATTTCATGTATGCGCGAAATGCCTTAAAAATGGCTTTAAAATGGATTTGGAGCATGGAGACGATTATCTCGGGATTGCAAGATAACCAAACAAAACTTTTAGTGGATTTCTACTTATTTTATTAAATATCATCTCCACCAAACAGGACAAGCTTGCATGTGTTATAGTTTTGGAGAAATATGTGTTCATTTCATGTATGCGCAAAATGCCTTTGAAATGGCTTTAAAATGGATTTGGAGCATGGAGACGATTATCTCAGGATGGCAATATAAACAAACGAAACTTTTAGTAGATTTCTACTTATTTTATTAAATATTATCTCCACCAAACAGGACAAGCTTGCATCTGTTATAGTTTTGGAGAAAAATGTGTTCATTTCATGTATGCGCGAAATGCCTTAAAAATGGCTTTAAAATGGATTTGGAGCATGGAGACGATTATCTCGGGATTGCAAGATAACCAAACAAAACTTTTAGTGGATTTCTACTTATTTTATTAAATATCATCTCCACCAAACAGGACAAGCTTGCATGTGTTATAGTTTTGGAGAAAAATGTGTTCATTTCATGTATGCGCAAAATGCCTTTGAAATGGCTTTAAAATGGATTTGGAGCATGGAGACGATTATCTCGGGATTGCAAGATAACCAAACAAAACTTTTAGTGGATCTCTACTTATTTTATTAAATATCATCTCCACCAAACAGGACAAGCTTGCATCTGTTATAGTTTTGGAGAAAAATGTGTTCATTTCATGTATGCGCGAAATGCCTTAAAAATGGCTTTAAAATGGATTTGGAGCATGGAGACGATTATCTCGGGATTGCAAGATAACCAAACAAAACTTTTAGTGGATTTCTACTTATTTTATTAAATATCATCTCCACCAAACAGGACAAGCTTGCATCTGTTATAGTTTTGGAGAAAAATGTGTTCATTTCATGTATGCGCGAAATGCCTTAAAAATGGCTTTAAAATGGATTTGGAGCATGGAGACGATTATCTCGGGATTGCAAGATAACCAAACAAAACTTTTAGTGGATTTCTACTTATTTTATTAAATATCATCTCCACCAAACAGGACAAGCTTGCATCTGTTATAGTTTTGGAGAAAAATGTGTTCATTTCATGTATGCGCGAAATGCCTTAAAAATGGCTTTAAAATGGATTTGGAGCATGGAGACGATTATCTCGGGATTGCAAGATAACCAAACAAAACTTTTAGTGGATTTCTACTTATTTTATTAAATATCATCTCCACCAAACAGGACAAGCTTGCATGTGTTATAGTTTTGGAGAAAAATGTGTTCATTTCATGTATGCGCAAAATGCCTTTGAAATGGCTTTAAAATGGATTTGGAGCATGGAGACGATTATCTCAGGATGGCAATATAAACAAACGAAACTTTTAGTAGATTTCTACTTATTTTATTAAATATTATCTCCACCAAACAGGACAAGCTTGCATCTGTTATAGTTTTGGAGAAAAATGTGTTCATTTCATGTATGCGCGAAATGCCTTAAAAATGGCTTTAAAATGGATTTGGAGCATGGAGACGATTATCTCGGGATTGCAAGATAACCAAACAAAACTTTTAGTGGATTTCTACTTATTTTATTAAATATCATCTCCACCAAACAGGACAAGCTTGCATCTGTTATAGTTTTGGAGAAAAATGTGTTCATTTCATGTATGCGCGAAATGCCTTAAAAATGGCTTTAAAATGGATTTGGAGCATGGAGACGATTATCTCGGGATTGCAAGATAACCAAACAAAACTTTTAGTGGATTTCTACTTATTTTATTAAATATCATCCCCACCAAACAGGACAAGCTTGCATGTGTTATAGTTTTGGAGAAAAATGTGTTCATTTCATGTATGCGCAAAATGCCTTTGAAATGGCTTTAAAATGGATTTGGAGCATGGAGACGATTATCTCAGGATGGCAATATAAACAAACGAAACTTTTAGTAGATTTCTACTTATTTTATTAAATATTATCTCCACCAAACAGGACAAGCTTGCATCTGTTATAGTTTTGGAGAAAAATGTGTTCATTTCATGTATGCGCGAAATGCCTTAAAAATGGCTTTAAAATGGATTTGGAGCATGGAGACGATTATCTCGGGATTGCAAGATAACCAAACAAAACTTTTAGTGGATTTCTACTTATTTTATTAAATATCATCTCCACCAAACAGGACAAGCTTGCATCTGTTATAGTTTTGGAGAAAAATGTGTTCATTTCATGTATGCGCGAAATGCCTTAAAAATGGCTTTAAAATGGATTTGGAGCATGGAGACGATTATCTCGGGATTGCAAGATAACCAAACAAAACTTTTAGTGGATTTCTACTTATTTTATTAAATATCATCTCCACCAAACAGGACAAGCTTGCATGTGTTATAGTTTTGGAGAAAAATGTGTTCATTTCATGTATGCGCAAAATGCCTTAAAAATGGCTTTAAAATGGATTTGGAGCATGGAGACGATTATCTCAGGATGGCAATATAAACAAACGAAACTTTTAGTAGATTTCTACTTATTTTATTAAATATTATCTCCACCAAACAGGACAAGCTTGCATCTGTTATAGTTTTGGAGAAAAATGTGTTCATTTCATGTATGTGCGAAATGCCTTAAAAATGGCTTTAAAATGGATTTGGAGCATGGAGACGATTATCTCGGGATTGCAAGATAACCAAACAAAACTTTTAGTGGATTTCTACTTATTTTATTAAATATCATCTCCACCAAACAGGACAAGCTTGCATCTGTTATAGTTTTGGAGAAAAATGTGTTCATTTCATGTATGCGCGAAATGCCTTAAAAATGGCTTTAAAATGGATTTGGAGCATGGAGACGATTATCTCGGGATTGCAAGATAACCAAACAAAACTTTTAGTGGATTTCTACTTATTTTATTAAATATCATCTCCACCAAACAGGACAAGCTTGCATCTGTTATAGTTTTGGAGAAAAATGTGTTAATTTCATGTATGCGCGAAATGCCTTAAAAATGGCTTTAAAATGGATTTGGAGCATGGAGACGATTATCTCGGGATTGCAAGATAACCAAACAAAACTTTTAGTGGATTTCTACTTATTTTATTAAATATCATCTCCACCAAACAGGACAAGCTTGCATGTGTTATAGTTTTGGAGAAAAATGTGTTCATTTCATGTATGCGCAAAATGCCTTTGAAATGGCTTTAAAATGGATTTGGAGCATGGAGACGATTATCTCAGGATGGCAATATAAACAAACGAAACTTTTATTAGATTTCTACTTATTTTATTAAATATTATCTCCACCAAACAGGACAAGCTTGCATCTGTTATAGTTTTGGAGAAAAATGTGTTCATTTCATGTATGCGCGAAATGCCTTAAAAATGGCTTTAAAATGGATTTGGAGCATGGAGACGATTATCTCGGGATTGCAAGATAACCAAACAAAACTTTTAGTGGATTTCTACTTATTTTATTAAATATAATCTCCACCAAACAGGACAAGCTTGCATCTGTTATAGTTTTGGAGAAAAATGTGTTCATTTCATGTATGCGCGAAATGCCTTAAAAATGGCTTTAAAATGGATATGGAGCATGGAGACGATTATCTCGGGATTGCAAGATAACCAAACAAAACTTTTAGTGGATTTCTACTTATTTTATTAAATATCATCTCCACCAAACAGGACAAGCTTGCATGTGTTATAGTTTTGGAGAAAAATGTGTTCATTTCATGTATGCGCAAAATGCCTTTGAAATGGCTTTAAAATGGATTTGGAGCATGGAGACGATTATCTCAGGATGGCAATATAAACAAACGAAACTTTTAGTAGATTTCTACTTATTTTATTAAATATTATCTCCACCAAACAGGACAAGCTTGCATCTGTTATAGTTTTGGAGAAAAATGTGTTCATTTCATGTATGCGCGAAATGCCTTAAAAATGGCTTTAAAATGGATTTGGAGCATGGAGTCGATTATCTCGGGATTGCAAGATAACCAAACAAAACTTTTAGTGGATTTCTACTTATTTTATTAAATATCATCTCCACCAAACAGGACAAGCTTGCATCTGTTATAGTTTTGGAGAAAAATGTGTTCATTTCATGTATGCGCGAAATGCCTTAAAAATGGCTTTAAAATGGATTTGGAGCATGGAGACGATTATCTCGGGATTGCAAGATAACCAAACAAAACTTTTAGTGGATTTCTACTTATTTTATTAAATATCATCTCCACCAAACAGGACAAGCTTGCATGTGTTATAGTTTTAGAGAAAAATGTGTTCATTTCATGTATGCGCAAAATGCCTTTGAAATGGCTTTAAAATGGATTTGGAGCATGGAGACGATTATCTCAGGATGGCAATATAAACAAACGAAACTTTTAGTAGATTTCTACTTATTTTATTAAATATTATCTCCACCAAACAGGACAAGCTTGCATCTGTTATAGTTTTGGAGAAAAATGTGTTCATTTCATGTATGCGCGAAATGCCTTAAAAATGGCTTTTAAAATGGATTTGGAGCATGATGGAGATATCTCGGGATTGCAAGATAACCAAACAAAACTTTTAGTGGATTTCTACTTATTTTATTAAATATCATCTCCACCAAACAGGACAAGCTTGCATCTGTTATAGTTTTGGAGAAAAATGTGTTCATTTCATGTATGCGCGAAATGCCTTAAAAATGGCTTTAAAATGGATTTGGAGCATGGAGACGATTATCTCGGGATTGCAAGATAACCAAACAAAACTTTTAGTGGATTTCTACTTATTTTATTAAATATCATCTCCACCAAACAGGACAAGCTTGCATGTGTTATAGTTTTGGAGAAATATGTGTTCATTTCATGTATGCGCAAAATGCCTTTGAAATGGCTTTAAAATGGATTTGGAGCATGGAGACGATTATCTCAGGATGGCAATATAAACAAACGAAACTTTTAGTAGATTTCTACTTATTTTATTAAATATTATCTCCACCAAACAGGACAAGCTTGCATCTGTTATAGTTTTGGAGAAAAATGTGTTCATTTCATGTATGCGCGAAATGCCTTAAAAATGGCTTTAAAATGGATTTGGAGCATGGAGACGATTATCTCGGGATTGCAAGATAACCAAACAAAACTTTTAGTGGATTTCTACTTATTTTATTAAATATCATCTCCACCAAACAGGACAAGCTTGCATGTGTTATAGTTTTGGAGAAAAATGTGTTCATTTCATGTATGCGCAAAATGCCTTTGAAATGGCTTTAAAATGGATTTGGAGCATGGAGACGATTATCTCGGGATTGCAAGATAACCAAACAAAACTTTTAGTGGATCTCTACTTATTTTATTAAATATCATCTCCTCCAAACAGGACAAGCTTGCATCTGTTATAGTTTTGGAGAAAAATGTGTTCATTTCATGTATGCGCGAAATGCCTTAAAAATGGCTTTAAAATGGATTTGGAGCATGGAGACGATTATCTCGGGATTGCAAGATAACCAAACAAAACTTTTAGTGGATTTCTACTTATTTTATTAAATATCATCTCCACCAAACAGGACAAGCTTGCATGTGTTATAGTTTTGGAGAAAAATGTGTTCATTTCATGTATGCGCAAAATGCCTTTGAAATGGCTTTAAAATGGATTTGGAGCATGGAGACGATTATCTCAGGATGGCAATATAAACAAACGAAACTTTTATTAGATTTCTACTTATTTTATTAAATATTATCTCCACCAAACAGGACAAGCTTGCATCTGTTATAGTTTTGGAGAAAAATGTGTTCATTTCATGTATGCGCGAAATGCCTTAAAAATGGCTTTAAAATGGATTTGGAGCATGGAGACGATTATCTCGGGATTGCAAGATAACCAAACAAAACTTTTAGTGGATTTCTACTTATTTTATTAAATATAATCTCCACCAAACAGGACAAGCTTGCATCTGTTATAGTTTTGGAGAAAAATGTGTTCATTTCATGTATGCGCGAAATGCCTTAAAAATGGCTTTAAAATGGATATGGAGCATGGAGACGATTATCTCGGGATTGCAAGATAACCAAACAAAACGTTTAGTGGATTTCTACTTATTTTATTAAATATCATCTCCACCAAACAGGACAAGCTTGCATGTGTTATAGTTTTGGAGAAAAATGTGTTCATTTCATGTATGCGCAAAATGCCTTTGAAATGGCTTTAAAATGGATTTGGAGCATGGAGACGATTATCTCAGGATGGCAATATAAACAAACGAAACTTTTAGTAGATTTCTACTTATTTTATTAAATATTATCTCCACCAAACAGGACAAGCTTGCATCTGTTATAGTTTTGGAGAAAAATGTGTTCATTTCATGTATGCGCGAAATGCCTTAAAAATGGCTTTAAAATGGATTTGGAGCATGGAGTCGATTATCTCGGGATTGCAAGATAACCAAACAAAACTTTTAGTGGATTTCTACTTATTTTATTAAATATCATCTCCACCAAACAGGACAAGCTTGCATCTGTTATAGTTTTGGAGAAAAATGTGTTCATTTCATGTATGCGCGAAATGCCTTAAAAATGGCTTTAAAATGGATTTGGAGCATGGAGACGATTATCTCGGGATTGCAAGATAACCAAACAAAACTTTTAGTGGATTTCTACTTATTTTATTAAATATCATCTCCACCAAACAGGACAAGCTTGCATGTGTTATAGTTTTAGAGAAAAATGTGTTCATTTCATGTATGCGCAAAATGCCTTTGAAATGGCTTTAAAATGGATTTGGAGCATGGAGACGATTATCTCAGGATGGCAATATAAACAAACGAAACTTTTAGTAGATTTCTACTTATTTTATTAAATATTATCTCCACCAAACAGGACAAGCTTGCATCTGTTATAGTTTTGGAGAAAAATGTGTTCATTTCATGTATGCGCGAAATGCCTTAAAAATGGCTTTAAAATGGATTTGGAGCATGGAGACGATTATCTCGGGATTGCAAGATAACCAAACAAAACTTTTAGTGGATTTCTACTTATTTTATTAAATATCATCTCCACCAAACAGGACAAGCTTGCATCTGTTATAGTTTTGGAGAAAAATGTGTTCATTTCATGTATGCGCGAAATGCCTTAAAAATGGCTTTAAAATGGATTTGGAGCATGGAGACGATTATCTCGGGATTGCAAGATAACCAAACAAAACTTTTAGTGGATTTCTACTTATTTTATTAAATATCATCTCCACCAAACAGGACAAGCTTGCATGTGTTATAGTTTTGGAGAAATATGTGTTCATTTCATGTATGCGCAAAATCACTTTGAAATGGCTTTAAAATGGATTTGGAGCATGGAGACGATTATCTCAGGATGGCAATATAAACAAACGAAACTTTTAGTAGATTTCTACTTATTTTATTAAATATTATCTCCACCAAACAGGACAAGCTTGCATCTGTTATAGTTTTGGAGAAAAATGTGTTCATTTCATGTATGCGCGAAATGCCTTAAAAATGGCTTTAAAATGGATTTGGAGCATGGAGACGATTATCTCGGGATTGCAAGATAACCAAACAAAACTTTTAGTGGATTTCTACTTATTTTATTAAATATCATCTCCACCAAACAGGACAAGCTTGCATGTGTTATAGTTTTGGAGAAAAATGTGTTCATTTCATGTATGCGCAAAATGCCTTTGAAATGGCTTTAAAATGGATTTGGAGCATGTAGACGATTATCTCGGGATTGCAAGATAACCAAACAAAACTTTTAGTGGATCTCTACTTATTTTATTAAATATCATCTCCACCAAACAGGACAAGCTTGCATCTGTTATAGTTTTGGAGAAAAATGTGTTCATTTCATGTATGCGCGAAATGCCTTAAAAATGGCTTTAAAATGGATTTGGAGCATGGAGACGATTATCTCGGGATTGCAAGATAACCAAACAAAACTTTTAGTGGATTTCTACTTATTTTATTAAATATCATCTCCACCAAACAGGACAAGCTTGCATCTGTTATAGTTTTGGAGAAAAATGTGTTCATTTCATGTATGCGCGAAATGCCTTAAAAATGGCTTTAAAATGGATTTGGAGCATGGAGACGATTATCTCGGGATTGCAAGATAACCAAACAAAACTTTTAGTGGATTTCTACTTATTTTATTAAATATCATCTCCACCAAACAGGACAAGCTTGCATCTGTTATAGTTTTGGAGAAAAATGTGTTCATTTCATGTATGCGCGAAATGCCTTAAAAATGGCTTTAAAATGGATTTGGAGCATGGAGACGATTATCTCGGGATTGCAAGATAACCAAACAAAACTTTTAGTGGATTTCTACTTATTTTATTAAATATCATCTCCACCAAACAGGACAAGCTTGCATGTGTTATAGTTTTGGAGAAAAATGTGTTCATTTCATGTATGCGCAAAATGCCTTTGAAATGGCTTTAAAATGGATTTGGAGCATGGAGACGATTATCTCAGGATGGCAATATAAACAAACGAAACTTTTAGTAGATTTCTACTTATTTTATTAAATATTATCTCCACCAAACAGGACAAGCTTGCATCTGTTATAGTTTTGGAGAAAAATGTGTTCATTTCATGTATGCGCGAAATGCCTTAAAAATGGCTTTAAAATGGATTTGGAGCATGGAGACGATTATCTCGGGATTGCAAGATAACCAAACAAAACTTTTAGTGGATTTCTACTTATTTTATTAAATATCATCTCCACCAAACAGGACAAGCTTGCATCTGTTATAGTTTTGGAGAAAAATGTGTTCATTTCATGTATGCGCGAAATGCCTTAAAAATGGCTTTAAAATGGATTTGGAGCATGGAGACGATTATCTCGGGATTGCAAGATAACCAAACAAAACTTTTAGTGGATTTCTACTTATTTTATTAAATATCATCTCCACCAAACAGGACAAGCTTGCATGTGTTATAGTTTTGGAGAAAAATGTGTTCATTTCATGTATGCGCAAAATGCCTTTGAAATGGCTTTAAAATGGATTTGGAGCATGGAGACGATTATCTCAAAATGGCAATATAAACAAACGAAACTTTTAGTAGATTTCTACTTATTTTATTAAATATTATCTCCACCAAACAGGACAAGCTTGCATCTGTTATAGTTTTGGAGAAAAATGTGTTCATTTCATGTTTGCGCGAAATGCCTTAAAAATGGCTTTAAAATGGATTTGGAGCATGGAGACTATTATCTCGGGATTGCAAGATAACCAAACAAAACTTTTAGTGGATTTCTACTTATTTTATTAAATATCATCTCCACCAAACAGGACAAGCTTGCATCTGTTATAGTTTTGGAGAAAAATGTGTTCATTTCATGTATGCGCGAAATGCCTTAAAAATGGCTTTAAAATGGATTTGGAGCATGGAGACGATTATCTCGGGATTGCAAGATAACCAAACAAAACTTTTAGTGGATTTCTACTTATTTTATTAAATATCATCTCCACCAAACAGGACAAGCTTGCATGTGTTATAGTTTTGGAGAAAAATGTGTTCATTTCATGTATGCGCAAAATGCCTTTGAAATGGCTTTAAAATGGATTTGGAGCATGGAGACGATTATCTCAGGATGGCAATATAAACAAACGAAACTTTTATTAGATTTCTACTTATTTTATTAAATATTATCTCCACCAAACAGGACAAGCTTGCATCTGTTATAGTTTTGGAGAAAAATGTGTTCATTTCATGTATGCGCGAAATGCCTTAAAAATGGCTTTAAAATGGATTTGGAGCATGGAGACGATTATCTCGGGATTGCAAGATAACCAAACAAAACTTTTAGTGGATTTCTACTTATTTTATTAAATATCATCTCCACCAAACAGGACAAGCTTGCATGTGTTATAGTTTTGGAGAAAAATGTGTTCATTTCATGTATGCGCAAAATGCCTTTGAAATGGCTTTAAAATGGATTTGGAGCATGGAGACGATTATCTCGGGATTGCAAGATAACCAAACAAAACTTTTAGTGGATCTCTACTTATTTTATTAAATATCATCTCCACCAAACAGGACAAGCTTGCATCTGTTATAGTTTTGGAGAAAAATGTGTTCATTTCATGTATGCGCGAAATGCCTTAAAAATGGCTTTAAAATGGATTTGGAGCATGGAGACGATTATCTCGGGATTGCAAGATAACCAAACAAAACTTTTAGTGGATTTCTACTTATTTTATTAAATATCATCTCCACCAAACAGGACAAGCTTGCATCTGTTATAGTTTTGGAGAAAAATGTGTTCATTTCATGTATGCGCGAAATGCCTTAAAAATGGCTTTAAAATGGATTTGGAGCATGGAGACGATTATCTCGGGATTGCAAGATAACCAAACAAAACTTTTAGTGGATTTCTACTTATTTTATTAAATATCATCTCCACCAAACAGGACAAGCTTGCATCTGTTATAGTTTTGGAGAAAAATGTGTTAATTTCATGTATGCGCGAAATGCCTTAAAAATGGCTTTAAAATGGATTTGGAGCATGGAGACGATTATCTCGGGATTGCAAGATAACCAAACAAAACTTTTAGTGGATTTCTACTTATTTTATTAAATATCATCTCCACCAAACAGGACAAGCTTGCATGTGTTATAGTTTTGGAGAAAAATGTGTTCATTTCATGTATGCGCGAAATGCCTTAAAAATGGCTTTAAAATGGATATGGAGCATGGAGACGATTATCTCGGGATTGCAAGATAACCAAACAAAACTTTTAGTGGATTTCTACTTATTTTATTAAATATCATCTCCACCAAACAGGACAAGCTTGCATGTGTTATAGTTTTGGAGAAAAATGTGTTCATTTCATGTATGCGCAAAATGCCTTTGAAATGGCTTTAAAATGGATTTGGAGCATGGAGACGATTATCTCAGGATGGCAATATAAACAAACGAAACTTTTAGTAGATTTCTACTTATTTTATTAAATATTATCTCCACCAAACAGGACAAGCTTGCATCTGTTATAGTTTTGGAGAAAAATGTGTTCATTTCATGTATGCGCGAAATGCCTTAAAAATGGCTTTAAAATGGATTTGGAGCATGGAGACGATTATCTCGGGATTGCAAGATAACCAAACAAAACTTTTAGTGGATTTCTACTTATTTTATTAAATATCATCTCCACCAAACAGGACAAGCTTGCATCTGTTATAGTTTTGGAGAAAAATGTGTTCATTTCATGTATGCGCGAAATGCCTTAAAAATGGCTTTAAAATGGATTTGGAGCATGGAGACGATTATCTCGGGATTGCAAGATAACCAAACAAAACTTTTAGTGGATTTCTACTTATTTTATTAAATATCATCTCCACCAAACAGGACAAGCTTGCATGTGTTATAGTTTTGGAGAAAAATGTGTTCATTTCATGTATGCGCAAAATGCCTTTGAAATGGCTTTAAAATGGATTTGGAGCATGGAGACGATTATCTCAGGATGGCAATATAAACAAACGAAACTTTTAGTAGATTTCTACTTATTTTATTAAATATTATCTCCACCAAACAGGACAAGCTTGCATCTGTTATAGTTTTGGAGAAAAATGTGTTCATTTCATGTATGCGCGAAATGCCTTAAAAATGGCTTTAAAATGGATTTGGAGCATGGAGACGATTATCTCGGGATTGCAAGATAACCAAACAAAACTTTTAGTGGATTTCTACTTATTTTATTAAATATCATCTCCACCAAACAGGACAAGCTTGCATCTGTTATAGTTTTGGAGAAAAATGTGTTCATTTCATGTATGCGCGAAATGCCTTAAAAATGGCTTTAAAATGGATTTGGAGCATGGAGACGATTATCTCGGGATTGCAAGATAACCAAACAAAACTTTTAGTGGATTTCTACTTATTTTATTAAATATCATCTCCACCAAACAGGACAAGCTTGCATGTGTTATAGTTTTGGAGAAATATGTGTTCATTTCATGTATGCGCAAAATGCCTTTGAAATGGCTTTAAAATGGATTTGGAGCATGGAGACGATTATCTCAGGATGGCAATATAAACAAACGAAACTTTTAGTAGATTTCTACTTATTTTATTAAATATTATCTCCACCAAACAGGACAAGCTTGCATCTGTTATAGTTTTGGAGAAAAATGTGTTCATTTCATGTATGCGCGAAATGCCTTAAAAATGGCTTTAAAATGGATTTGGAGCATGGAGACGATTATCTCGGGATTGCAAGATAACCAAACAAAACTTTTAGTGGATTTCTACTTATTTTATTAAATATCATCTCCACCAAACAGGACAAGCTTGCATGTGTTATAGTTTTGGAGAAAAATGTGTTCATTTCATGTATGCGCAAAATGCCTTTGAAATGGCTTTAAAATGGATTTGGAGCATGGAGACGATTATCTCGGGATTGCAAGATAACCAAACAAAACTTTTAGTGGATCTCTACTTATTTTATTAAATATCATCTCCACCAAACAGGACAAGCTTGCATCTGTTATAGTTTTGGAGGAAAATGTGTTCATTTCATGTATGCGCGAAATGCCTTAAAAATGGCTTTAAAATGGATTTGGAGCATGGAGACGATTATCTCGGGATTGCAAGATAACCAAACAAAACTTTTAGTGGATTTCTACTTATTTTATTAAATATCATCTCCACCAAACAGGACAAGCTTGCATCTGTTATAGTTTTGGAGAAAAATGTGTTCATTTCATGTATGCGCGAAATGCCTTAAAAATGGCTTTAAAATGGATTTGGAGCATGGAGACGATTATCTCGGGATTGCAAGATAACAAAACAAAACTTTTAGTGGATTTCTACTTATTTTATTAAATATCATCTCCACCAAACAGGACAAGCTTGCATCTGTTATAGTTTTGGAGAAAAATGTGTTCATTTCATGTATGCGCGAAATGCCTTAAAAATGGCTTTAAAATGGATTTGGAGCATGGAGACGATTATCTCGGGATTGCAAGATAACCAAACAAAACTTTTAGTGGATTTCTACTTATTTTATTAAATATCATCTCCACCAAACAGGACAAGCTTGCATGTGTTATAGTTTTGGAGAAAAATGTGTTCATTTCATGTATGCGCAAAATGCCTTTGAAATGGCTTTAAAATGGATTTGGAGCATGGAGACGATTATCTCAGGATGGCAATATAAACAAACGAAACTTTTAGTAGATTTCTACTTATTTTATTAAATATTATCTCCACCAAACAGGACAAGCTTGCATCTGTTATAGTTTTGGAGAAAAATGTGTTCATTTCATGTATGCGCGAAATGCCTTAAAAATGGCTTTAAAATGGATTTGGAGCATGGAGACGATTATCTCGGGATTGCAAGATAACCAAACAAAACTTTTAGTGGATTTCTACTTATTTTATTAAATATCATCTCCACCAAACAGGACAAGCTTGCATCTGTTATAGTTTTGGAGAAAAATGTGTTCATTTCATGTATGCGCGAAATGCCTTAAAAATGGCTTTAAAATGGATTTGGAGCATGGAGACGATTATCTCGGGATTGCAAGATAACCAAACAAAACTTTTAGTGGATTTCTACTTATTTTATTAAATATCATCCCCACCAAACAGGACAAGCTTGCATGTGTTATAGTTTTGGAGAAAAATGTGTTCATTTCATGTATGCGCAAAATGCCTTTGAAATGGCTTTAAAATGGATTTGGAGCATGGAGACGATTATCTCAGGATGGCAATATAAACAAACGAAACTTTTAGTAGATTTCTACTTATTTTATTAAATATTATCTCCACCAAACAGGACAAGCTTGCATCTGTTATAGTTTTGGAGAAAAATGTGTTCATTTCATGTATGCGCGAAATGCCTTAAAAATGGCTTTAAAATGGATTTGGAGCATGGAGACGATTATCTCGGGATTGCAAGATAACCAAACAAAACTTTTAGTGGATTTCTACTTATTTTATTAAATATCATCTCCACCAAACAGGACAAGCTTGCATCTGTTATAGTTTTGGAGAAAAATGTGTTCATTTCATGTATGCGCGAAATGCCTTAAAAATGGCTTTAAAATGGATTTGGAGCATGGAGACGATTATCTCGGGATTGCAAGATAACCAAACAAAACTTTTAGTGGATTTCTACTTATTTTATTAAATATCATCTCCACCAAACAGGACAAGCTTGCATGTGTTATAGTTTTGGAGAAAAATGTGTTCATTTCATGTATGCGCAAAATGCCTTAAAAATGGCTTTAAAATGGATTTGGAGCATGGAGACGATTATCTCAGGATGGCAATATAAACAAACGAAACTTTTAGTAGATTTCTACTTATTTTATTAAATATTATCTCCACCAAACAGGACAAGCTTGCATCTGTTATAGTTTTGGAGAAAAATGTGTTCATTTCATGTATGTGCGAAATGCCTTAAAAATGGCTTTAAAATGGATTTGGAGCATGGAGACGATTATCTCGGGATTGCAAGATAACCAAACAAAACTTTTAGTGGATTTCTACTTATTTTATTAAATATCATCTCCACCAAACAGGACAAGCTTGCATCTGTTATAGTTTTGGAGAAAAATGTGTTCATTTCATGTATGCGCGAAATGCCTTAAAAATGGCTTTAAAATGGATTTGGAGCATGGAGACGATTATCTCGGGATTGCAAGATAACCAAACAAAACTTTTAGTGGATTTCTACTTATTTTATTAAATATCATCTCCACCAAACAGGACAAGCTTGCATGTGTTATAGTTTTGGAGAAATATGTGTTCATTTCATGTATGCGCAAAATGCCTTTGAAATGGCTTTAAAATGGATTTGGAGCATGGAGACGATTATCTCAGGATGGCAATATAAACAAACGAAACTTTTAGTAGATTTCTACTTATTTTATTAAATATTATCTCCACCAAACAGGACAAGCTTGCATCTGTTATAGTTTTGGAGAAAAATGTGTTCATTTCATGTATGCGCGAAATGCCTTAAAAATGGCTTTAAAATGGATTTGGAGCATGGAGACGATTATCTCGGGATTGCAAGATAACCAAACAAAACTTTTAGTGGATTTCTACTTATTTTATTAAATATCATCTCCACCAAACAGGACAAGCTTGCATCTGTTATAGTTTTGGAGAAAAATGTGTTCATTTCATGTATGCGCGAAATGCCTTAAAAATGGCTTTAAAATGGATTTGGAGCATGGAGACGATTATCTCGGGATTGCAAGATAACCAAACAAAACTTTTAGTGGATTTCTACTTATTTTATTAAATATCATCTCCACCAAACAGGACAAGCTTGCATCTGTTATAGTTTTGGAGAAAAATGTGTTCATTTCATGTATGCGCGAAATGCCTTAAAAATGGCTTTAAAATGGATTTGGAGCATGGAGACGATTATCTCGAGATTGCAAGATAACCAAACAAAACTTTTAGTGGATTTCTACTTATTTTATTAAATATCATCTCCACCAAACAGGACAAGCTTGCATCTGTTATAGTTTTGGAGAAAAATGTGTTCATTTCATGTATGCGCGAAATGCCTTAAAAATGGCTTTCAAATGGATTTGGAGCATGGAGACGATTATCTCGGGATTGCAATATAACCAAACAAAACTTTTAGTGGATTTCTACTTATTTTATTAAATATCATCTCCACCAAACAGGACAAGCTTGCATCTGTTATAGTTTTGGAGAAAAATGTGTTCATTTCATGTATGCGCGAAATGCCTTAAAAATGGCTTTAAAATGGATTTGGAGCATGGAGACGATTATCTCGGGATTGCAAGATAACCAAACAAAACTTTTAGTGGATTTCTACTTATTTTATTAAATATCATCTCCACCAAACAGGACAAGCTTGCATCTGTTATAGTTTTGGAGAAAAATGTGTTCATTTCATGTATGCGCGAAATGCCTTAAAAATGGCTTTAAAATGGATTTGGAGCATGGAGACGATTATCTCGGGATTGCAAGATAACCAAACAAAACTTTTAGTGGATTTCTACTTATTTTATTAAATATCATCTCCACCAAACAGGACACGCTTGCATCTGTTATAGTTTTGGAGAAAAATGTGTTCATTTCATGTATGCGCGAAATGCCTTAAAAATGGCTTTAAAATGGATTTGGAGCATGGAGACAATTATCTCGGGATTGCAAGATAACCAAACAAAACTTTTAGTGGATTTCTACTTATTTTATTAAATATCATCTCCACCAAACAGGACAAGCTTGCATCTGTTATAGTTTTGGAGAAAAATGTGTTCATTTCATGTATGCGCGAAATGCCTTAAAAATGGCTTTAAAATGGATTTGGAGCATGGAGACGATTATCTCGGGATTGCAAGATAACCAAACAAAACTTTTAGTGGATTTCTACTTATTTTATTAAATATCATCTCCACCAAACAGGACAAGCTTGCATCTGTTATAGTTTTGGAGAAAAATGTGTTCATTTCATGTATGCGCGAAATGCCTTAAAAATGGCTTTAAAATGGATTTGGAACATGGAGACGATTATCTCGGGATTGCAAGATAACCAAACAAAACTTTTAGTGGATTTCTACTTATTTTATTAAATATCATCTCCACCAAACAGGACAAGCTTGCATGTGTTATAGTTTTGGAGAAAAATGTGTTCATTTCATGTATGCGCAAAATGCCTTTGAAATGGCTTTAAAATGGATTTGGAGCATGGAGACGATTATCTCAGGATGGCAATATAAACAAACGAAACTTTTAGTAGATTTCTACTTTTTTTATTAAATATTATCTCCACCAAACAGGACAAGCTTGCATCTGTTATAGTTTTGGAGAAAAATGTGTTCATTTCATGTATGCGCGAAATGCCTTAAAAATGGCTTTAAAATGGATTTGGAGCATGGAGACGATTATCTCGGGATTGCAAGATAACCAAACAAAACTTTTAGTGGATTTCTACTTATTTTATTAAATATCATTCCCACCAAACAGGACAAGCTTGCATGTGTTATAGTTTTGGAGAAAAATGTGTTCATTTCATGTATGCGCAAAATGCCTTTGAAATGGCTTTAAAATGGATTTGGAGCATGGAGACGATTATCTCAGGATGGCAATATAAACAAACGAAACTTTTAGTAGATTTCTACTTATTTTATTAAATATTATCTCCACCAAACAGGACAAGCTTGCATCTGTTATAGTTTTGGAGAAAAATGTGTTCATTTCATGTATAGGCGAAATGCCTTAAAAATGGCTTTAAAATGGATTTGGAGCATGGAGACGATTATCTCGGGATTGCAAGATAACCAAACAAAACTTTTAGTGGATTTCTACTTATTTTATTAAATATCATCTCCACCAAACAGGACAAGCTTGCATCTGTTATGGTTTTGGAGAAAAATGTGTTCATTTCATGTATGCGCGAAATGCCTTAAAAATGGCTTTAAAATGGATTTGGAGCATGGAGACGATTATCTCGGGATTGCAAGATAACCAAACAAAACTTTTAGTGGATTTCTACTTATTTTATTAAATATCATCTCCACCAAACAGGACAAGCTTGCATGTGTTATAGTTTTGGAGAAAAATGTGTTCATTTCATGTATGCGCAAAATGCCTTTGAAATGGCTTTAAAATGGATTTGGAGCATGGAGACGATTATCTCGGGATTGCAAGATAACCAAACAAAACTTTTAGTGGATTTCTACTTATTTTATTAAATATCATCTCCACCAAACAGAACAAGCTTGCATCTGTTATAGTTTTGGAGAAAAATGTGTTCATTTCATGTATGCGCGAAATGCCTTAAAAATGACTATAAAATGGATTTGGAGCATGGAGACGATTATCTCGGGATTGCAAGATAACCAAACAAAACTTTTAGTGGATTTCTACTTATTTTATTAAATATCATCTCCACCAAACAGGACAAGCTTGCATCTGTTATAGTTTTGGAGAAAAATGTGTTCATTTCATGTATGCGCGAAATGCCTTAAAAATGGCTTTAAAATGGATTTGGAGCATGGAGACGATTATCTCGGGATTGCAAGATAACCAAACAAAACTTTTAGTGGATTTCTACTTATTTTATTAAATATCATCTCCACCAAACAGGACAAGCTTGCATGTGTTATAGTTTTGGAGAAAAATGTGTTCATTTCATGTATGCGCAAAATGCCTTTGAAATGGCTTTAAAATGGATTTGGAGCATGGAGACGATTATCTCGGGATTGCAAGATAACCAAACAAAACTTTTAGTGGATCTCTACTTATTTTATTAAATATCATCTCCACCAAACAGGACAAGCTTGCATCTGTTATAGTTTTGGAGAAAAATGTGTTCATTTCATGTATGCGCGAAATGCCTTAAAAATGGCTTTAAAATGGATTTGGAGCATGGAGACGATTATCTCGGGATTGCAAGATAACCAAACAAAACTTTTAGTGGATTTCTACTTATTTTATTAAATATCATCTCCACCAAACAGGACAAGCTTGCATCTGTTATAGTTTTGGAGAAAAATGTGTTCATTTCATGTATGCGCGAAATGCCTTAAAAATGGCTTTAAAATGGATTTGGAGCATGGAGACGATTATCTCGGGATTGCAAGATAACCAAACAAAACTTTTAGTGGATTTCTACTTATTTTATTAAATATCATCTCCACCAAACAGTACAAGCTTGCATCTGTTATAGTTTTGGAGAAAAATGTGTTCATTTCATGTATGCGCGAAATGCCTTAAAAATGGCTTTAAAATGGATTTGGAGCATGGAGACGATTATCTCGGGATTGCAAGATAACCAAACAAAACATTTAGTGGATTTCTACTTATTTTATTAAATATCATCTCCACCAAACAGGACAAGCTTGCATGTGTTATAGTTTTGGAGAAATATGTGTTCATTTCATGTATGCGCAAAATGCCTTTGAAATGGCTTTAAAATGGATTTGGAGCATGGAGACGATTATCTCAGGATGGCAATATAAACAAACGAAACTTTTAGTAGATTTCTACTTATTTTATTAAATATTATCTCCACCAAACAGGACAAGCTTGCATCTGTTATAGTTTTGGAGAAAAATGTGTTCATTTCATGTATGCGCGAAATGCCTTAAAAATGGCTTTAAAATGGATTTGGAGCATGGAGACGATTATCTCGGGATTGCAAGATAACCAAACAAAACTTTTAGTGGATTTCTACTTATTTTATTAAATATCATCTCCACCAAACAGGACAAGCTTGCATCTGTTATAGTTTTGGAGAAAAATGTGTTCATTTCATGTATGCGCGAAATGCCTTAAAAATGGCTTTAAAATGGATTTGGAGCATGGAGACGATTATCTCGGGATTGCAAGATAACCAAACAAAACTTTTAGTGGATTTCTACTTATTTTATTAAATATCATCTCCACCAAACAGGACAAGCTTGCATCTGTTATAGTTTTGGAGAAAAATGTGTTCATTTCATGTATGCGCGAAATGCCTTAAAAATGGCTTTAAAATGGATTTGGAGCATGGAGACGATTATCTCGGGATTGCAATATAACCAAACAAAACGTTTAGTGGATTTCTACTTATTTTATTAAATATCATCTCCACCAAACAGGACAAGCTTGCATCTGTTATAGTTTTGGAGAAAAATGTGTTCATTTCATGTATGCGCGAAATGCCTTAAAAATGGCTTTAAAATGGATTTGGAGCATGGAGACGATTATCTCGGGATTGCAAGATAACCAAACAAAACTTTTAGTGGATTTCTACTTATTTTATTAAATATCATCTCCACCAAACAGGACAAGCTTGCATCTGTTATAGTTTTGGAGAAAAATGTGTTCATTTCATGTATGCGCGAAATGCCTTAAAAATGGCTTTAAAATGGATTTGGAGCATGGAGACGATTATCTCGGGATTGCAAGATAACCAAACAAAACTTTTAGTGGATTTCTACTTATTTTATTAAATATCATCTCCACCAAACAGGACAAGCTTGCATCTGTTATAGTTTTGGAGAAAAATGTGTTCATTTCATGTATGCGCGAAATGCCTTAAAAATGGCTTTAAAATGGATTTGGAGCATGGAGACGATTATCTCGGGATTGCAAGATAACCAAACAAAACTTTTAGTGGATTTCTACTTATTTTATTAAATATCATCTCCACCAAACAGGACAAGCTTGCATCTGTTATAGTTTTGGAGAAAAATGTGTTCATTTCATGTATGCGCGAAATGCCTTAAAAATGGCTTTAAAATGGATTTGGAGCATGGAGACGATTATCTCGGGATTGCAAGATAACCAAACAAAACTTTTAGTGGATTTCTACTTATTTTATTAAATATCATCTCCACCAAACAGGACAAGCTTGCATCTGTTATAGTTTTGGAGAAAAATGTGTTCATTTCATGTATGCGCGAAATGCCTTAAAAATGGCTTTAAAATGGATTTGGAGCATGGAGACGATTATCTCGGGATTGCAAGATAACCAAACAAAACTTTTAGTGGATTTCTACTTATTTTATTAAATATCATCTCCACCAAACAGGACAAGCTTGCATCTGTTATAGTTTTGGAGAAAAATGTGTTCATTTCATGTATGCGCGAAATGCCTTAAAAATGGCTTTAAAATGGATTTGGAGCATGGAGACGATTATCTCGGGATTGCAAGATAACCAAACAAAACTTTTAGTGGATTTCTACTTATTTTATTAAATATCATCTCCACCAAACAGGACAAGTTTGCATCTGTTATAGTTTTGGAGAAAAATGTGTTCATTTCATGTATGCGCGAAATGCCTTAAAAATGGCTTTAAAATGGATTTGGAGCATGGAGACGATTATCTCGGGATTGCAAGATAACCAAACAAAACTTTTAGTGGATTTCTACTTATTTTATTAAATATCATCTCCACCAAACAGGACAAGCTTGCATCTGTTATAGTTTTGGAGAAAAATGTGTTCATTTCATGTATGCGCGAAATGCCTTAAAAATGGCTTTAAAATGGATTTGGAGCATGGAGACGATTATCTCGGGATTGCAAGATAACCAAACAAAACTTTTAGTGGATTTCTACTTATTTTATTAAATATCATCTCCACCAAACAGGACAAGCTTGCATCTGTTATAGTTTTGGAGAAAAATGTGTTCATTTCATGTATGCGCGAAATGCCTTAAAAATGGCTTTAAAATGGATTTGGAGCATGGAGACGATTATCTCGGGATTGCAAGATAACCAA
The DNA here is from genome assembly GCF_048569485.1 of Anomaloglossus baeobatrachus. NCBI lineage: Eukaryota > Metazoa > Chordata > Amphibia > Anura > Aromobatidae > Anomaloglossus > Anomaloglossus baeobatrachus. The sequence continues at coordinate 109,017 of NW_027442327.1, forward strand.
ACAAAACTTTTAGTGGATTTCTACTTATTTTATTAAATATCATCTCCACCAAACAGTACAAGCTTGCATCTGTTATAGTTTTGGAGAAAAATGTGTTCATTTCATGTATGCGCGAAATGCCTTAAAAATGGCTTTAAAATGGATTTGGAGCATGGAGACGATTATCTCGGGATTGCAAGATAACCAAACAAAACATTTAGTGGATTTCTACTTATTTTATTAAATATCATCTCCACCAAACAGGACAAGCTTGCATGTGTTATAGTTTTGGAGAAATATGTGTTCATTTCATGTATGCGCAAAATGCCTTTGAAATGGCTTTAAAATGGATTTGGAGCATGGAGACGATTATCTCAGGATGGCAATATAAACAAACGAAACTTTTAGTAGATTTCTACTTATTTTATTAAATATTATCTCCACCAAACAGGACAAGCTTGCATCTGTTATAGTTTTGGAGAAAAATGTGTTCATTTCATGTATGCGCGAAATGCCTTAAAAATGGCTTTAAAATGGATTTGGAGCATGGAGACGATTATCTCGGGATTGCAAGATAACCAAACAAAACTTTTAGTGGATTTCTACTTATTTTATTAAATATCATCTCCACCAAACAGGACAAGCTTGCATCTGTTATAGTTTTGGAGAAAAATGTGTTCATTTCATGTATGCGCGAAATGCCTTAAAAATGGCTTTAAAATGGATTTGGAGCATGGAGACGATTATCTCGGGATTGCAAGATAACCAAACAAAACTTTTAGTGGATTTCTACTTATTTTATTAAATATCATCTCCACCAAACAGGACAAGCTTGCATCTGTTATAGTTTTGGAGAAAAATGTGTTCATTTCATGTATGCGCGAAATGCCTTAAAAATGGCTTTAAAATGGATTTGGAGCATGGAGACGATTATCTCGGGATTGCAAGATAACCAAACAAAACTTTTAGTGGATTTCTACTTATTTTATTAAATATCATCTCCACCAAACAGGACAAGCTTGCATCTGTTATAGTTTTGGAGAAAAATGTGTTCATTTCATGTATGCGCGAAATGCCTTAAAAATGGCTTTAAAATGGATTTGGAGCATGGAGACGATTATCTCGGGATTGCAAGATAACCAAACAAAACTTTTAGTGGATTTCTACTTATTTTATTAAATATCATCTCCACCAAACAGGACAAGCTTGCATCTGTTATAGTTTTGGAGAAAAATGTGTTCATTTCATGTATGCGCGAAATGCCTTAAAAATGGCTTTAAAATGGATTTGGAGCATGGAGACGATTATCTCGGGATTGCAAGATAACCAAACAAAACTTTTAGTGGATTTCTACTTATTTTATTAAATATCATCTCCACCAAACAGGACAAGCTTGCATCTGTTATAGTTTTGGAGAAAAATGTGTTCATTTCATGTATGCGCGAAATGCCTTAAAAATGGCTTTAAAATGGATTTGGAGCATGGAGACGATTATCTCGGGATTGCAAGATAACCAAACAAAACTTTTAGTGGATTTCTACTTATTTTATTAAATATCATCTCCACCAAACAGTACAAGCTTGCATCTGTTATAGTTTTGGAGAAAAATGTGTTCATTTCATGTATGCGCGAAATGCCTTAAAAATGGCTTTAAAATGGATTTGGAGCATGGAGACGATTATCTCGGGATTGCAAGATAACCAAACAAAACATTTAGTGGATTTCTACTTATTTTATTAAATATCATCTCCACCAAACAGGACAAGCTTGCATGTGTTATAGTTTTGGAGAAATATGTGTTCATTTCATGTATGCGCAAAATGCCTTTGAAATGGCTTTAAAATGGATTTGGAGCATGGAGACGATTATCTCAGGATGGCAATATAAACAAACGAAACTTTTAGTAGATTTCTACTTATTTTATTAAATATTATCTCCACCAAACAGGACAAGCTTGCATCTGTTATAGTTTTGGAGAAAAATGTGTTCATTTCATGTATGCGCGAAATGCCTTAAAAATGGCTTTAAAATGGATTTGGAGCATGGAGACGATTATCTCGGGATTGCAAGATAACCAAACAAAACTTTTAGTGGATTTCTACTTATTTTATTAAATATCATCTCCACCAAACAGGACAAGCTTGCATCTGTTATAGTTTTGGAGAAAAATGTGTTCATTTCATGTATGCGCGAAATGCCTTAAAAATGGCTTTAAAATGGATTTGGAGCATGGAGACGATTATCTCGGGATTGCAAGATAACCAAACAAAACTTTTAGTGGATTTCTACTTATTTTATTAAATATCATCTCCACCAAACAGGACAAGCTTGCATCTGTTATAGTTTTGGAGAAAAATGTGTTCATTTCATGTATGCGCGAAATGCCTTAAAAATGGCTTTAAAATGGATTTGGAGCATGGAGACGATTATCTCGGGATTGCAATATAACCAAACAAAACGTTTAGTGGATTTCTACTTATTTTATTAAATATCATCTCCACCAAACAGGACAAGCTTGCATCTGTTATAGTTTTGGAGAAAAATGTGTTCATTTCATGTATGCGCGAAATGCCTTAAAAATGGCTTTAAAATGGATTTGGAGCATGGAGACGATTATCTCGGGATTGCAAGATAACCAAACAAAACTTTTAGTGGATTTCTACTTATTTTATTAAATATCATCTCCACCAAACAGGACAAGCTTGCATCTGTTATAGTTTTGGAGAAAAATGTGTTCATTTCATGTATGCGCGAAATGCCTTAAAAATGGCTTTAAAATGGATTTGGAGCATGGAGACGATTATCTCGGGATTGCAAGATAACCAAACAAAACTTTTAGTGGATTTCTACTTATTTTATTAAATATCATCTCCACCAAACAGGACAAGCTTGCATCTGTTATAGTTTTGGAGAAAAATGTGTTCATTTCATGTATGCGCGAAATGCCTTAAAAATGGCTTTAAAATGGATTTGGAGCATGGAGACGATTATCTCGGGATTGCAAGATAACCAAACAAAACTTTTAGTGGATTTCTACTTATTTTATTAAATATCATCTCCACCAAACAGGACAAGCTTGCATCTGTTATAGTTTTGGAGAAAAATGTGTTCATTTCATGTATGCGCGAAATGCCTTAAAAATGGCTTTAAAATGGATTTGGAGCATGGAGACGATTATCTCGGGATTGCAAGATAACCAAACAAAACTTTTAGTGGATTTCTACTTATTTTATTAAATATCATCTCCACCAAACAGGACAAGCTTGCATCTGTTATAGTTTTGGAGAAAAATGTGTTCATTTCATGTATGCGCGAAATGCCTTAAAAATGGCTTTAAAATGGATTTGGAGCATGGAGACGATTATCTCGGGATTGCAAGATAACCAAACAAAACTTTTAGTGGATTTCTACTTATTTTATTAAATATCATCTCCACCAAACAGGACAAGCTTGCATCTGTTATAGTTTTGGAGAAAAATGTGTTCATTTCATGTATGCGCGAAATGCCTTAAAAATGGCTTTAAAATGGATTTGGAGCATGGAGACGATTATCTCGGGATTGCAAGATAACCAAACAAAACTTTTAGTGGATTTCTACTTATTTTATTAAATATCATCTCCACCAAACAGGACAAGCTTGCATCTGTTATAGTTTTGGAGAAAAATGTGTTCATTTCATGTATGCGCGAAATGCCTTAAAAATGGCTTTAAAATGGATTTGGAGCATGGAGACGATTATCTCGGGATTGCAAGATAACCAAACAAAACTTTTAGTGGATTTCTACTTATTTTATTAAATATCATCTCCACCAAACAGGACAAGCTTGCATCTGTTATAGTTTTGGAGAAAAATGTGTTCATTTCATGTATGCGCGAAATGCCTTAAAAATGGCTTTAAAATGGATTTGGAGCATGGAGACGATTATCTCGGGATTGCAAGATAACCAAACAAAACTTTTAGTGGATTTCTACTTATTTTATTAAATATCATCTCCACCAAACAGGACAAGCTTGCATCTGTTATAGTTTTGGAGAAAAATGTGTTCATTTCATGTATGCGCGAAATGCCTTAAAAATGGCTTTAAAATGGATTTGGAGCATGGAGACGATTATCTCGGGATTGCAAGATAACCAAACAAAACTTTTAGTGGATTTCTACTTATTTTATTAAATATCATCTCCACCAAACAGGACAAGCTTGCATCTGTTATAGTTTTGGAGAAAAATGTGTTCATTTCATGTATGCGCGAAATGCCTTAAAAATGGCTTTAAAATGGATTTGGAGCATGGAGACGATTATCTCGGGATTGCAAGATAACCAAACAAAACTTTTAGTGGATTTCTACTTATTTTATTAAATATCATCTCCACCAAACAGGACAAGCTTGCATCTGTTATAGTTTTGGAGAAAAATGTGTTCATTTCATGTATGCGCGAAATGCCTTAAAAATGGCTTTAAAATGGATTTGGAGCATGGAGACGATTATCTCGGGATTGCAATATAACCAAACAAAACTTTTAGTGGATTTCTACTTATTTTATTAAATATCATCTCCACCAAACAGGACAAGCTTGCATCTGTTATAGTTTTGGAGAAAAATGTGTTCATTTCATGTATGCGCGAAATGCCTTAAAAATGGCTTTAAAATGGATTTGGAGCATGGAGACGATTATCTCGGGATTGCAAGATAACCAAACAAAACTTTTAGTGGATTTCTACTTATTTTATTAAATATCATCTCCACCAAACAGGACAAGCTTGCATCTGTTATAGTTTTGGAGAAAAATGTGTTCATTTCATGTATGCGCGAAATGCCTTAAAAATGGCTTTAAAATGGATTTGGAGCATGGAGACGATTATCTCGGGATTGCAAGATAACCAAACAAAACTTTTAGTGGATTTCTACTTATTTTATTAAATATCATCTCCACCAAACAGGACAAGCTTGCATCTGTTATAGTTTTGGAGAAAAATGTGTTCATTTCATGTATGCGTGAAATGCCTTAAAAATTGCTTTAAAATGGATTTGGAGCATGGAGACGATTATCTCGGGATTGCAAGATAACCAAACAAAACTTTTAGTGGATTTCTACTTATTTTATTAAATATCATCTCCACCAAACAGGACAAGCTTGCATCTGTTATAGTTTTGGAGAAAAATGTGTTCATTTCATGTATGCGCGAAATGCCTTAAAAATGGCTTTAAAATGGATTTGGAGCATGGAGACGATTATCTCGGGATTGCAAGATAACCAAACAAAACTTTTAGTGGATTTCTACTTATTTTATTAAATATCATCTCCACCAAACAGGACAAGCTTGCATCTGTTATAGTTTTGGAGAAAAATGTGTTCATTTCATGTATGCGCGAAATGCCTTAAAAATGGCTTTAAAATGGATTTGGAGCATGGAGACGATTATCTCGGGATTGCAAGATAACCAAACAAAACTTTTAGTGGATTTCTACTTATTTTATTAAATATCATCTCCACCAAACAGGACAAGCTTGCATCTGTTATAGTTTTGGAGAAAAATGTGTTCATTTCATGTATGCGCGAAATGCCTTAAAAATGGCTTTAAAATGGATTTGGAGCATGGAGACGATTATCTCGGGATTGCAAGATAACCAAACAAAACTTTTAGTGGATTTCTACTTATTTTATTAAATATCATCTCCACCAAACAGGACAAGCTTGCATCTGTTATAGTTTTGGAGAAAAATGTGTTCATTTCATGTATGCGCGAAATGCCTTAAAAATGGCTTTAAAATGGATTTGGAGCATGGAGACGATTATCTCGGGATTGCAAGATAACCAAACAAAACTTTTAGTGGATTACTACTTATTTTATTAAATATCATCTCCACCAAACAGGACAAGCTTGCATCTGTTATAGTTTTGGAGAAAAATGTGTTCATTTCATGTATGCGCGAAATGCCTTAAAAATGGCTTTAAAACGGATTTGGAGCATGGAGACGATTATCTCGGGATTGCAAGATAACCAAACAAAACTTTTAGTGGATTTCTACTTATTTTATTAAATATCATCTCCACCAAACAGGACAAGCTTGCATCTGTTATAGTTTTGGAGAAAAATGTGTTCATTTCATGTATGCGCGAAATGCCTTAAAAATGGCTTTAAAATGGATTTGGAGCATGGAGACGATTATCTCGGGATTGCAATATAACCAAACAAAACTTTTAGTGGATTTCTACTTATTTTATTAAATATCATCTCCACCAAACAGGACAAGCTTGCATCTGTTATAGTTTTGGAGAAAAATGTGTTCATTTCATGTATGCGCGAAATGCCTTAAAAATGGCTTTAAAATGGATTTGGAGCATGGAGACGATTATCTCGGGATTGCAAGATAACCAAACAAAACTTTTAGTGGATTTCTACTTATTTTATTAAATATCATCTCCACCAAACAGGACAAGCTTGCATCTGTTATAGTTTTGGAGAAAAATGTGTTCATTTCATGTATGCGCGAAATGCCTTAAAAATGGCTTTAAAATGGATTTGGAGCATGGAGACGATTATCTCGGGATTGCAAGATAACCAAACAAAACTTTTAGTGGATTTCTACTTATTTTATTAAATATCATCTCCACCAAACAGGACAAGCTTGCATCTGTTATAGTTTTGGAGAAAAATGTGTTCATTTCATGTATGCGCGAAATGCCTTAAAAATGGCTTTAAAATGGATTTGGAGCATGGAGACGATTATCTCGGGATTGCAAGATAACCAAACAAAACTTTTAGTGGATTTCTACTTATTTTATTAAATATCATCTCCACCAAACAGGACAAGCTTGCATCTGTTATAGTTTTGGAGAAAAATGTGTTCATTTCATGTATGCGCGAAATGCCTTAAAAATGGCTTTAAAATGGATTTGGAGCATGGAGACGATTATCTCGGGATTGCAAGATAACCAAACAAAACTTTTAGTGGATTTCTACTTATTTTATTAAATATCATCTCCACCAAACAGGACAAGCTTGCATCTGTTATAGTTTTGGAGAAAAATGTGTTCATTTCATGTATGCGCGAAATGCCTTAAAAATGGCTTTAAAATGGATTTGGAGCATGGAGACGATTATCTCGGGATTGCAAGATAACCAAACAAAACTTTTAGTGGATTTCTACTTATTTTATTAAATATCATCTCCACCAAACAGGACAAGCTTGCATCTGTTATGGTTTTGGAGAAAAATGTGTTCATTTCATGTATGCGCAAAATGCCTTTGAAATGGCTTTAAAATGGATTTGGAGCATGGAGACGATTATCTCAGGATGGCAATATAAACAAACGAAACTTTTAGTAGATTTCTACTTATTTTATTAAATATTATCTCCACCAAACAGGACAAGCTTGCATCTGTTATAGTTTTGGAGAAAAATGTGTTCATTTCATGTATAGGCGAAATGCCTTAAAAATGGCTTTAAAATGGATTTGGAGCATGGAGACGATTATCTCGGGATTGCAAGATAACCAAACAAAACTTTTAGTGGATTTCTACTTATTTTATTAAATATCATCTCCACCAAACAGGACAAGCTTGCATCTGTTATGGTTTTGGAGAAAAATGTGTTCATTTCATGTATGCGCGAAATGCCTTAAAAATGGCTTTAAAATGGATTTGGAGCATGGAGACGATTATCTCGGGATTGCAAGATAACCAAACAAAACTTTTAGTGGATTTCTACTTATTTTATTAAATATCATCTCCACCAAACAGGACAAGCTTGCATGTGTTATAGTTTTGGAGAAAAATGTGTTCATTTCATGTATGCGCAAAATGCCTTTGAAATGGCTTTAAAATGGATTTGGAGCATGGAGACGATTATCTCGGGATTGCAAGATAACCAAACAAAACTTTTAGTGGATTTCTACTTATTTTATTAAATATCATCTCCACCAAACAGAACAAGCTTGCATCTGTTATAGTTTTGGAGAAAAATGTGTTCATTTCATGTATGCGCGAAATGCCTTAAAAATGACTATAAAATGGATTTGGAGCATGGAGACGATTATCTCGGGATTGCAAGATAACCAAACAAAACTTTTAGTGGATTTCTACTTATTTTATTAAATATCATCTCCACCAAACAGGACAAGCTTGCATCTGTTATAGTTTTGGAGAAAAATGTGTTCATTTCATGTATGCGCGAAATGCCTTAAAAATGGCTTTAAAATGGATTTGGAGCATGGAGACGATTATCTCGGGATTGCAAGATAACCAAACAAAACTTTTAGTGTATTTCTACTTATTTTATTAAATATCATCTCCACCAAACAGGACAAGCTTGCATCTGTTATAGTTTTGGAGAAAAATGTGTTCATTTCATGTATGCGCGAAATGCCTTAAAAATGGCTTTAAAATGGATTTGGAGCATGGAGACGATTATCTCGGGATTGCAAGATAACCAAACAAAACTTTTAGTGGATTTCTACTTATTTTATTAAATATCATCTCCACCAAACAGGACAAGCTTGCATGTGTTATAGTTTTGGAGAAAAATGTGTTCATTTCATGTATGCGCAAAATGCCTTTGAAATGGCTTTAAAATGGATTTGGAGCATGGAGACGATTATCTCGGGATTGCAAGATAACCAAACAAAACTTTTAGTGGATCTCTACTTATTTTATTAAATATCATCTCCACCAAACAGGACAAGCTTGCATCTGTTATAGTTTTGGAGAAAAATGTGTTCATTTCATGTATGCGCGAAATGCCTTAAAAATGGCTTTAAAATGGATTTGGAGCATGGAGACGATTATCTCGGGATTGCAAGATAACCAAACAAAACTTTTAGTGGATTTCTACTTATTTTATTAAATATCATCTCCACCAAACAGGACAAGCTTGCATCTGTTATAGTTTTGGAGAAAAATGTGTTCATTTCATGTATGCGCGAAATGCCTTAAAAATGGCTTTAAAATGGATTTGGAGCATGGAGACGATTATCTCGGGATTGCAAGATAACCAAACAAAACTTTTAGTGGATTTCTACTTATTTTATTAAATATCATCTCCACCAAACAGTACAAGCTTGCATCTGTTATAGTTTTGGAGAAAAATGTGTTCATTTCATGTATGCGCGAAATGCCTTAAAAATGGCTTTAAAATGGATTTGGAGCATGGAGACGATTATCTCGGGATTGCAAGATAACCAAACAAAACATTTAGTGGATTTCTACTTATTTTATTAAATATCATCTCCACCAAACAGGACAAGCTTGCATGTGTTATAGTTTTGGAGAAATATGTGTTCATTTCATGTATGCGCAAAATGCCTTTGAAATGGCTTTAAAATGGATTTGGAGCATGGAGACGATTATCTCAGGATGGCAATATAAACAAACGAAACTTTTAGTAGATTTCTACTTATTTTATTAAATATTATCTCCACCAAACAGGACAAGCTTGCATCTGTTATAGTTTTGGAGAAAAATGTGTTCATTTCATGTATGCGCGAAATGCCTTAAAAATGGCTTTAAAATGGATTTGGAGCATGGAGACGATTATCTCGGGATTGCAAGATAACCAAACAAAACTTTTAGTGGATTTCTACTTATTTTATTAAATATCATCTCCACCAAACAGGACAAGCTTGCATCTGTTATAGTTTTGGAGAAAAATGTGTTCATTTCATGTATGCGCGAAATGCCTTAAAAATGGCTTTAAAATGGATTTGGAGCATGGAGACGATTATCTCGGGATTGCAAGATAACCAAACAAAACTTTTAGTGGATTTCTACTTATTTTATTAAATATCATCTCCACCAAACAGGACAAGCTTGCATCTGTTATAGTTTTGGAGAAAAATGTGTTCATTTCATGTATGCGCGAAATGCCTTAAAAATGGCTTTAAAATGGATTTGGAGCATGGAGACGATTATCTCGGGATTGCAATATAACCAAACAAAACGTTTAGTGGATTTCTACTTATTTTATTAAATATCATCTCCACCAAACAGGACAAGCTTGCATCTGTTATAGTTTTGGAGAAAAATGTGTTCATTTCATGTATGCGCGAAATGCCTTAAAAATGGCTTTAAAATGGATTTGGAGCATGGAGACGATTATCTCGGGATTGCAAGATAACCAAACAAAACTTTTAGTGGATTTCTACTTATTTTATTAAATATCATCTCCACCAAACAGGACAAGCTTGTATCTGTTATAGTTTTGGAGAAAAATGTGTTCATTTCATGTATGCGCGAAATGCCTTAAAAATGGCTTTAAAATGGATTTGGAGCATGGAGACGATTATCTCGGGATTGCAAGATAACCAAACAAAACTTTTAGTGGATTTCTACTTATTTTATTAAATATCATCTCCACCAAACAGGACAAGCTTGCATCTGTTATAGTTTTGGAGAAAAATGTGTTCATTTCATGTATGCGCGAAATGCCTTAAAAATGGCTTTAAAATGGATTTGGAGCATGGAGACGATTATCTCGGGATTGCAAGATAACCAAACAAAACTTTTAGTGGATTTCTACTTATTTTATTAAATATCATCTCCACCAAACAGGACAAGCTTGCATCTGTTATAGTTTTGGAGAAAAATGTGTTCATTTCATGTATGCGCGAAATGCCTTAAAAATGGCTTTAAAATGGATTTGGAGCATGGAGACGATTATCTCGGGATTGCAAGATAACCAAACAAAACTTTTAGTGGATTTCTACTTATTTTATTAAATATCATCTCCACCAAACAGGACAAGCTTGCATCTGTTATAGTTTTGGAGAAAAATGTGTTCATTTCATGTATGCGCGAAATGCCTTAAAAATGGCTTTAAAATGGATTTGGAGCATGGAGACGATTATCTCGGGATTGCAAGATAACCAAACAAAACTTTTAGTGGATTTCTACTTATTTTATTAAATATCATCTCCACCAAACAGGACAAGCTTGCATCTGTTATAGTTTTGGAGAAAAATGTGTTCATTTCATGTATGCGCGAAATGCCTTAAAAATGGCTTTAAAATGGATTTGGAGCATGGAGACGATTATCTCGGGATTGCAAGATAACCAAACAAAACTTTTAGTGGATTTCTACTTATTTTATTAAATATCATCTCCACCAAACAGGACAAGCTTGCATCTGTTATAGTTTTGGAGAAAAATGTGTTCATTTCATGTATGCGCGAAATGCCTTAAAAATGGCTTTAAAATGGATTTGGAGCATGGAGACGATTATCTCGGGATTGCAAGATAACCAAACAAAACTTTTAGTGGATTTCTACTTATTTTATTAAATATCATCTCCACCAAACAGGACAAGCTTGCATCTGTTATAGTTTTGGAGAAAAATGTGTTCATTTCATGTATGCGCGAAATGCCTTAAAAATGGCTTTAAAATGGATTTGGAGCATGGAGACGATTATCTCGGGATTGCAAGATAACCAAACAAAACTTTTAGTGTATTTCTACTTATTTTATTAAATATCATCTCCACCAAACAGGACAAGCTTGCATCTGTTATAGTTTTGGAGAAAAATGTGTTCATTTCATGTATGCGCGAAATGCCTTAAAAATGGCTTTAAAATGGATTTGGAGCATGGAGACGATTATCTCGGGATTGCAAGATAACCAAACAAAACTTTTAGTGGATTTCTACTTATTTTATTAAATATCATCTCCACCAAACAGGACAAGCTTGCATGTGTTATAGTTTTGGAGAAAAATGTGTTCATTTCATGTATGCGCAAAATGCCTTTGAAATGGCTTTAAAATGGATTTGGAGCATGGAGACGATTATCTCGGGATTGCAAGATAACCAAACAAAACTTTTAGTGGATCTCTACTTATTTTATTAAATATCATCTCCACCAAACAGGACAAGCTTGCATCTGTTATAGTTTTGGAGAAAAATGTGTTCATTTCATGTATGCGCGAAATGCCTTAAAAATGGCTTTAAAATGGATTTGGAGCATGGAGACGATTATCTCGGGATTGCAAGATAACCAAACAAAACTTTTAGTGGATTTCTACTTATTTTATTAAATATCATCTCCACCAAACAGGACAAGCTTGCATCTGTTATAGTTTTGGAGAAAAATGTGTTCATTTCATGTATGCGCGAAATGCCTTAAAAATGGCTTTAAAATGGATTTGGAGCATGGAGACGATTATCTCGGGATTGCAAGATAACCAAACAAAACTTTTAGTGGATTTCTACTTATTTTATTAAATATCATCTCCACCAAACAGTACAAGCTTGCATCTGTTATAGTTTTGGAGAAAAATGTGTTCATTTCATGTATGCGCGAAATGCCTTAAAAATGGCTTTAAAATGGATTTGGAGCATGGAGACGATTATCTCGGGATTGCAAGATAACCAAACAAAACATTTAGTGGATTTCTACTTATTTTATTAAATATCATCTCCACCAAACAGGACAAGCTTGCATGTGTTATAGTTTTGGAGAAATATGTGTTCATTTCATGTATGCGCAAAATGCCTTTGAAATGGCTTTAAAATGGATTTGGAGCATGGAGACGATTATCTCAGGATGGCAATATAAACAAACGAAACTTTTAGTAGATTTCTACTTATTTTATTAAATATTATCTCCACCAAACAGGACAAGCTTGCATCTGTTATAGTTTTGGAGAAAAATGTGTTCATTTCATGTATGCGCGAAATGCCTTAAAAATGGCTTTAAAATGGATTTGGAGCATGGAGACGATTATCTCGGGATTGCAAGATAACCAAACAAAACTTTTAGTGGATTTCTACTTATTTTATTAAATATCATCTCCACCAAACAGGACAAGCTTGCATCTGTTATAGTTTTGGAGAAAAATGTGTTCATTTCATGTATGCGCGAAATGCCTTAAAAATGGCTTTAAAATGGATTTGGAGCATGGAGACGATTATCTCGGGATTGCAAGATAACCAAACAAAACTTTTAGTGGATTTCTACTTATTTTATTAAATATCATCTCCACCAAACAGGACAAGCTTGCATCTGTTATAGTTTTGGAGAAAAATGTGTTCATTTCATGTATGCGCGAAATGCCTTAAAAATGGCTTTAAAATGGATTTGGAGCATGGAGACGATTATCTCGGGATTGCAATATAACCAAACAAAACGTTTAGTGGATTTCTACTTATTTTATTAAATATCATCTCCACCAAACAGGACAAGCTTGCATCTGTTATAGTTTTGGAGAAAAATGTGTTCATTTCATGTATGCGCGAAATGCCTTAAAAATGGCTTTAAAATGGATTTGGAGCATGGAGACGATTATCTCGGGATTGCAAGATAACCAAACAAAACTTTTAGTGGATTTCTACTTATTTTATTAAATATCATCTCCACCAAACAGGACAAGCTTGCATCTGTTATAGTTTTGGAGAAAAATGTGTTCATTTCATGTATGCGCGAAATGCCTTAAAAATGGCTTTAAAATGGATTTGGAGCATGGAGACGATTATCTCGGGATTGCAAGATAACCAAACAAAACTTTTAGTGGATTTCTACTTATTTTATTAAATATCATCTCCACCAAACAGGACAAGCTTGCATCTGTTATAGTTTTGGAGAAAAATGTGTTCATTTCATGTATGCGCGAAATGCCTTAAAAATGGCTTTAAAATGGATTTGGAGCATGGAGACGATTATCTCGGGATTGCAAGATAACCAAACAAAACTTTTAGTGGATTTCTACTTATTTTATTAAATATCATCTCCACCAAACAGGACAAGCTTGCATCTGTTATAGTTTTGGAGAAAAATGTGTTCATTTCATGTATGCGCGAAATGCCTTAAAAATGGCTTTAAAATGGATTTGGAGCATGGAGACGATTATCTCGGGATTGCAAGATAACCAAACAAAACTTTTAGTGGATTTCTACTTATTTTATTAAATATCATCTCCACCAAACAGGACAAGCTTGCATCTGTTATAGTTTTGGAGAAAAATGTGTTCATTTCATGTATGCGCGAAATGCCTTAAAAATGGCTTTAAAATGGATTTGGAGCATGGAGACGATTATCTCGGGATTGCAAGATAACCAAACAAAACTTTTAGTGGATTTCTACTTATTTTATTAAATATCATCTCCACCAAACAGGACAAGCTTGCATCTGTTATAGTTTTGGAGAAAAATGTGTTCATTTCATGTATGCGCGAAATGCCTTAAAAATGGCTTTAAAATGGATTTGGAGCATGGAGACGATTATCTCGGGATTGCAAGATAACCAAACAAAACTTTTAGTGGATTTCTACTTATTTTATTAAATATCATCTCCACCAAACAGGACAAGCTTGCATCTGTTATAGTTTTGGAGAAAAATGTGTTCATTTCATGTATGCGCGAAATGCCTTAAAAATGGCTTTAAAATGGATTTGGAGCATGGAGACGATTATCTCGGGATTGCAAGATAACCAAACAAAACTTTTAGTGGATTTCTACTTATTTTATTAAATATCATCTCCACCAAACAGGACAAGCTTGCATCTGTTATAGTTTTGGAGAAAAATGTGTTCATTTCATGTATGCGCGAAATGCCTTAAAAATGGCTTTAAAATGGATTTGGAGCATGGAGACGATTATCTCGGGATTGCAAGATAACCAAACAAAACTTTTAGTGGATTTCTACTTATTTTATTAAATATCATCTCCACCAAACAGGACAAGCTTGCATCTGTTATAGTTTTGGAGAAAAATGTGTTCATTTCATGTATGCGCGAAATGCCTTAAAAATGGCTTTAAAATGGATTTGGAGCATGGAGACGATTATCTCGGGATTGCAAGATAACCAAACAAAACTTTTAGTGGATTTCTACTTATTTTATTAAATATCATCTCCACCAAACAGTACAAGCTTGCATCTGTTATAGTTTTGGAGAAAAATGTGTTCATTTCATGTATGCGCGAAATGCCTTAAAAATGGCTTTAAAATGGATTTGGAGCATGGAGACGATTATCTCGGGATTGCAAGATAACCAAACAAAACATTTAGTGGATTTCTACTTATTTTATTAAATATCATCTCCACCAAACAGGACAAGCTTGCATGTGTTATAGTTTTGGAGAAATATGTGTTCATTTCATGTATGCGCAAAATGCCTTTGAAATGGCTTTAAAATGGATTTGGAGCATGGAGACGATTATCTCAGGATGGCAATATAAACAAACGAAACTTTTAGTAGATTTCTACTTATTTTATTAAATATTATCTCCACCAAACAGGACAAGCTTGCATCTGTTATAGTTTTGGAGAAAAATGTGTTCATTTCATGTATGCGCGAAATGCCTTAAAAATGGCTTTAAAATGGATTTGGAGCATGGAGACGATTATCTCGGGATTGCAAGATAACCAAACAAAACTTTTAGTGGATTTCTACTTATTTTATTAAATATCATCTCCACCAAACAGGACAAGCTTGCATCTGTTATAGTTTTGGAGAAAAATGTGTTCATTTCATGTATGCGCGAAATGCCTTAAAAATGGCTTTAAAATGGATTTGGAGCATGGAGACGATTATCTCGGGATTGCAAGATAACCAAACAAAACTTTTAGTGGATTTCTACTTATTTTATTAAATATCATCTCCACCAAACAGGACAAGCTTGCATCTGTTATAGTTTTGGAGAAAAATGTGTTCATTTCATGTATGCGCGAAATGCCTTAAAAATGGCTTTAAAATGGATTTGGAGCATGGAGACGATTATCTCGGGATTGCAATATAACCAAACAAAACGTTTAGTGGATTTCTACTTATTTTATTAAATATCATCTCCACCAAACAGGACAAGCTTGCATCTGTTATAGTTTTGGAGAAAAATGTGTTCATTTCATGTATGCGCGAAATGCCTTAAAAATGGCTTTAAAATGGATTTGGAGCATGGAGACGATTATCTCGGGATTGCAAGATAACCAAACAAAACTTTTAGTGGATTTCTACTTATTTTATTAAATATCATCTCCACCAAACAGGACAAGCTTGCATCTGTTATAGTTTTGGAGAAAAATGTGTTCATTTCATGTATGCGCGAAATGCCTTAAAAATGGCTTTAAAATGGATTTGGAGCATGGAGACGATTATCTCGGGATTGCAAGATAACCAAACAAAACTTTTAGTGGATTTCTACTTATTTTATTAAATATCATCTCCACCAAACAGGACAAGCTTGCATCTGTTATAGTTTTGGAGAAAAATGTGTTCATTTCATGTATGCGCGAAATGCCTTAAAAATGGCTTTAAAATGGATTTGGAGCATGGAGACGATTATCTCGGGATTGCAAGATAACCAAACAAAACTTTTAGTGGATTTCTACTTATTTTATTAAATATCATCTCCACCAAACAGGACAAGCTTGCATCTGTTATAGTTTTGGAGAAAAATGTGTTCATTTCATGTATGCGCGAAATGCCTTAAAAATGGCTTTAAAATGGATTTGGAGCATGGAGACGATTATCTCGGGATTGCAAGATAACCAAACAAAACTTTTAGTGGATTTCTACTTATTTTATTAAATATCATCTCCACCAAACAGGACAAGCTTGCATCTGTTATAGTTTTGGAGAAAAATGTGTTCATTTCATGTATGCGCGAAATGCCTTAAAAATGGCTTTAAAATGGATTTGGAGCATGGAGACGATTATCTCGGGATTGCAAGATAATCAAACAAAACTTTTAGTGGATTTCTACTTATTTTATTAAATATCATCTCCACCAAACAGGACAAGCTTGCATCTGTTATAGTTTTGGAGAAAAATGTGTTCATTTCATGTATGCGCGAAATGCCTTAAAAATGGCTTTAAAATGGATTTGGAGCATGGAGACGATTATCTCGGGATTACAAGATAACCAAACAAAACTTTTAGTGGATTTCTACTTATTTTATTAAATATCATCTCCACCAAACAGGACAAGCTTGCATCTGTTATAGTTTTGGAGAAAAATGTGTTCATTTCATGTATGCGCGAAATGCCTTAAAAATGGCTTTAAAATGGATTTGGAGCATGGAGACGATTATCTCGGGATTGCAAGATAACCAAACAAAACTTTTAGTGGATTTCTACTTATTTTATTAAATATCATCTCCACCAAACAGGACAAGCTTGCATCTGTTATAGTTTTGGAGAAAAATGTGTTCATTTCATGTATGCGCGAAATGCCTTAAAAATGGCTTTAAAATGGATTTGGAGCATGGAGACGATTATCTCGGGATTGCAAGATAACCAAACAAAACTTTTAGTGGATTTCTACTTATTTTATTAAATATCATCTCCACCAAACAGGACAAGCTTGCATCTGTTATAGTTTTGGAGAAAAATGTGTTCATTTCATGTATGCGCGAAATGCCTTAAAAATGGCTTTAAAATGGATTTGGAGCATGGAGACGATTATCTCGGGATTGCAAGATAACCAAACAAAACTTTTAGTGGATTTCTACTTATTTTATTAAATATCATCTCCACCAAACAGGACAAGCTTGCATCTGTTATAGTTTTGGAGAAAAATGTGTTCATTTCATGTATGCGCGAAATGCCTTAAAAATGGCTTTAAAATGGATTTGGAGCATGGAGACGATTATCTCGGGATTGCAAGATAACCAAACAAAACTTTAGTGGATTTCTACTTATTTTATTAAATATCATCTCCACCAAACAGGACAAGCTTGCATCTGTTATAGTTTTGGAGAAAAATGTGTTCATTTCATGTATGCGCGAAATGCCCTTAAAAATGGCTTTAAAATGGATTTGGAGCATGGAGACGATTATCTCGGGATTGCAAGATAACCAAACAAAACTTTTAGTGGATTTCTACTTATTTTATTAAATATCATCTCCACCAAACAGGACAAGCTTGCATCTGTTATAGTTTTGGAGAAAAATGTGTTCATTTCATGTATGCGCGAAATGCCTTAAAAATGGCTTTAAAATGGATTTGGAGCATGGAGACGATTATCTCGGGATTGCAAGATAACCAAACAAAACTTTTAGTGGATTTCTACTTATTTTATTAAATATCATCTCCACCAAACAGGACAAGCTTGCATCTGTTATAGTTTTGGAGAAAAATGTGTTCATTTCATGTATGCGCGAAATGCCTTAAAAAATGGCTTTAAAATGGATTTGGAGCATGGAGACGATTATCTCGGGATTGCAAGATAACCAAACAAAACTTTTAGTGGATTTCTACTTATTTTATTAAATATCATCTCCACCAAACAGGACAAGCTTGCATCTGTTATAGTTTTGGAGAAAAATGTGTTCATTTCATGTATGCGCGAAATGCCTTAAAAATGGCTTAAAATGGATTTGGAGCATGGAGACGATTATCTCGGGATTGCAAGATAACCAAACAAAACTTTTAGTGGATTTCTACTTATTTTATTAAATATCATCTCCACCAAACAGGACAAGCTTGCATCTGTTATAGTTTTGGAGAAAAATGTGTTCATTTCATGTATGCGCGAAATGCCTTAAAAATGGCTTTAAAATGGATTTGGAGCATGGAGACGATTATCTCGGGATTGCAAGATAACCAAACAAAACTTTTAGTGGATTTCTACTTATTTTATTAAATATCATCTCCACCAAACAGGACAAGCTTGCATCTGTTATAGTTTTGGAGAAAAATGTGTTCATTTCATGTATGCGCGAAATGCCTTAAAAATGGCTTTAAAATGGATTTGGAGCATGGAGACGATTATCTCGGGATTGCAAGATAACCAAACAAAACTTTTAGTGGATTTCTACTTATTTTATTAAATATCATCTCCACCAAACAGGACAAGCTTGCATCTGTTATAGTTTTGGAGAAAAATGTGTTCATTTCATGTATGCGCGAAATGCCTTAAAAATGGCTTTAAAATGGATTTGGAGCATGGAGACGATTATCTCGGGATTGCAAGATAACCAAACAAAACTTTTAGTGGATTTCTACTTATTTTATTAAATATCATCTCCACCAAACAGGACAAGCTTGCATCTGTTATAGTTTTGGAGAAAAATGTGTTCATTTCATGTATGCGCGAAATGCCTTAAAAATGGCTTTAAAATGGATTTGGAGCATGGAGACGATTATCTCGGGATTGCAAGATAACCAAACAAAACTTTTAGTGGATTTCTACTTATTTTATTAAATATCATCTCCACCAAACAGGACAAGCTTGCATCTGTTATAGTTTTGGAGAAAAATGTGTTCATTTCATGTATGCGCGAAATGCCTTAAAAATGGCTTTAAAATGGATTTGGAGCATGGAGACGATTATCTCGGGATTGCAAGATAACCAAACAAAACTTTTAGTGGATTTCTACTTATTTTATTAAATATCATCTCCACCAAACAGGACAAGCTTGCATCTGTTATAGTTTTGGAGAAAAATGTGTTCATTTCATGTATGCGCGAAATGCCTTAAAAATGGCTTTAAAATGGATTTGGAGCATGGAGACGATTATCTCGGGATTGCAAGATAACCAAACAAAACTTTTAGTGGATTTCTACTTATTTTATTAAATATCATCTCCACCAAACAGGACAAGCTTGCATCTGTTATAGTTTTGGAGAAAAATGTGTTCATTTCATGTATGCGCGAAATGCCTTAAAAATGGCTTTAAAATGGATTTGGAGCATGGAGACGATTATCTCGGGATTGCAAGATAATCAAACAAAACTTTTAGTGGATTTCTACTTATTTTATTAAATATCATCTCCACCAAACAGGACAAGCTTGCATCTGTTATAGTTTTGGAGAAAAATGTGTTCATTTCATGTATGCGCGAAATGCCTTAAAAATGGCTTTAAAATGGATTTGGAGCATGGAGACGATTATCTCGGGATTGCAAGATAACCAAACAAAACTTTTAGTGGATTTCTACTTATTTTATTAAATATCATCTCCACCAAACAGGACAAGCTTGCATCTGTTATAGTTTTGGAGAAAAATGTGTTCATTTCATGTATGCGCGAAATGCCTTAAAAATGGCTTTAAAATGGATTTGGAGCATGGAGACGATTATCTCGGGATTGCAAGATAACCAAACAAAACTTTTAGTGGATTTCTACTTATTTTATTAAATATCATCTCCACCAAACAGGACAAGCTTGCATCTGTTATAGTTTTGGAGAAAAATGTGTTCATTTCATGTATGCGCGAAATGCCTTAAAAATGGCTTTAAAATGGATTTGGAGCATGGAGACGATTATCTCGGGATTGCAAGATAACCAAACAAAACTTTTAGTGGATTTCTACTTATTTTATTAAATATCATCTCCACCAAACAGGACAAGCTTGCATCTGTTATAGTTTTGGAGAAAAATGTGTTCATTTCATGTATGCGCGAAATGCCTTAAAAATGGCTTTAAAATGGATTTGGAGCATGGAGACGATTATCTCGGGATTGCAAGATAACCAAACAAAACTTTTAGTGGATTTCTACTTATTTTATTAAATATCATCTCCACCAAACAGGACAAGCTTGCATCTGTTATAGTTTTGGAGAAAAATGTGTTCATTTCATGTATGCGCGAAATGCCTTAAAAATGGCTTTAAAATGGATTTGGAGCATGGAGACGATTATCTCGGGATTGCAAGATAACCAAACAAAACTTTTAGTGGATTTCTACTTATTTTATTAAATATCATCTCCACCAAACAGGACAAGCTTGCATCTGTTATAGTTTTGGAGAAAAATGTGTTCATTTCATGTATGCGCGAAATGCCTTAAAAAATGGCTTTAAAATGGATTTGGGAGCATGGAGACGATTATCTCGGGATTGCAAGATAACCAAACAAAACTTTTAGTGGATTTCTACTTATTTTATTAAATATCATCTCCACCAAACAGGACAAGCTTGCATCTGTTATAGTTTTGGAGAAAAATGTGTTCATTTCATGTATGCGCGAAATGCCTTAAAAATGGCTTTAAAATGGATTTGGAGCATGGAGACGATTATCTCGGGATTGCAAGATAACCAAACAAAACTTTTAGTGGATTTCTACTTATTTTATTAAATATCATCTCCACCAAACAGGACAAGCTTGCATCTGTTATAGTTTTGGAGAAAAATGTGTTCATTTCATGTATGCGCGAAATGCCTTAAAAATGGCTTTAAAATGGATTGGAGCATGGAGACGATTATCTCGGGATTGCAAGATAACCAAACAAAACTTTTAGTGGATTTCTACTTATTTTATTAAATATCATCTCCACCAAACAGGACAAGCTTGCATCTGTTATAGTTTTGGAGAAAAATGTGTTCATTTCATGTATGCGCGAAATGCCTTAAAAATGGCTTTAAAATGGATTTGGAGCATGGAGACGATTATCTCGGGATTGCAAGATAACCAAACAAAACTTTTAGTGGATTTCTACTTATTTTATTAAATATCATCTCCACCAAACAGGACAAGCTTGCATCTGTTATAGTTTTGGAGAAAAATGTGTTCATTTCATGTATGCGCGAAATGCCTTAAAAATGGCTTTAAAATGGATTTGGAGCATGGAGACGATTATCTCGGGATTGCAAGATAACCAAACAAAACTTTTAGTGGATTTCTACTTATTTTATTAAATATCATCTCCACCAAACAGGACAAGCTTGCATCTGTTATAGTTTTGGAGAAAAATGTGTTCATTTCATGTATGCGCGAAATGCCTTAAAAATGGCTTTAAAATGGATTTGGAGCATGGAGACGATTATCTCGGGATTGCAAGATAACCAAACAAAACTTTTAGTGGATTTCTACTTATTTTATTAAATATCATCTCCACCAAACAGGACAAGCTTGCATCTGTTATAGTTTTGGAGAAAAATGTGTTCATTTCATGTATGCGCGAAATGCCTTAAAAATGGCTTTAAAATGGATTTGGAGCATGGAGACGATTATCTCGGGATTGCAAGATAACCAAACAAAACTTTTAGTGGATTTCTACTTATTTTATTAAATATCATCTCCACCAAACAGGACAAGCTTGCATCTGTTATAGTTTTGGAGAAAAATGTGTTCATTTCATGTATGCGCGAAATGCCTTAAAAATGGCTTTAAAATGGATTTGGAGCATGGAGACGATTATCTCGGGATTGCAAGATAACCAAACAAAACTTTTAGTGGATTTCTACTTATTTTATTAAATATCATCTCCACCAAACAGGACAAGCTTGCATCTGTTATAGTTTTGGAGAAAAATGTGTTCATTTCATGTATGCGCGAAATGCCTTAAAAATGGCTTTAAAATGGATTTGGAGCATGGAGACGATTATCTCGGGATTGCAAGATAACCAAACAAAACTTTTAGTGGATTTCTACTTATTTTATTAAATATCATCTCCACCAAACAGGACAAGCTTGCATCTGTTATAGTTTTGGAGAAAAATGTGTTCATTTCATGTATGCGCGAAATGCCTTAAAAATGGCTTTAAAATGGATTTGGAGCATGGAGACGATTATCTCGGGATTGCAAGATAACCAAACAAAACTTTTAGTGGATTTCTACTTATTTTATTAAATATCATCTCCACCAAACAGGGACAAGCTTGCATCTGTTATAGTTTTGGAGAAAAATGTGTTCATTTCATGTATGCGCGAAATGCCTTAAAAATGGCTTTAAAATGGATTTGGAGCATGGAGACGATTATCTCGGGATTGCAAGATAACCAAACAAAACTTTTAGTGGATTTCTACTTATTTTATTAAATATCATCTCCACCAAACAGGACAAGCTTGCATCTGTTATAGTTTTGGAGAAAAATGTGTTCATTTCATGTATGCGCGAAATGCCTTAAAAATGGCTTTAAAATGGATTTGGAGCATGGAGACGATTATCTCGGGATTGCAAGATAACCAAACAAAACTTTTAGTGGATTTCTACTTATTTTATTAAATATCATCTCCACCAAACAGGACAAGCTTGCATCTGTTATAGTTTTGGAGAAAAATGTGTTCATTTCATGTATGCGCGAAATGCCTTAAAAATGGCTTTAAAATGGATTTGGAGCATGGAGACGATTATCTCGGGATTGCAAGATAACCAAACAAAACTTTTAGTGGATTTCTACTTATTTTATTAAATATCATCTCCACCAAACAGGACAAGCTTGCATCTGTTATAGTTTTGGAGAAAAATGTGTTCATTTCATGTATGCGCGAAATGCCTTAAAAATGGCTTTAAAATGGATTTGGAGCATGGAGACGATTATCTCGGGATTGCAAGATAACCAAACAAAACTTTTAGTGGATTTCTACTTATTTTATTAAATATCATCTCCACCAAACAGGACAAGCTTGCATCTGTTATAGTTTTGGAGAAAAATGTGTTCATTTCATGTATGCGCGAAATGCCTTAAAAATGGCTTTAAAATGGATTTGGAGCATGGAGACGATTATCTCGGGATTGCAAGATAACCAAACAAAACTTTTAGTGGATTTCTACTTATTTTATTAAATATCATCTCCACCAAACAGGACAAGCTTGCATCTGTTATAGTTTTGGAGAAAAATGTGTTCATTTCATGTATGCGCGAAATGCCTTAAAAATGGCTTTAAAATGGATTTGGAGCATGGAGACGATTATCTCGGGATTGCAAGATAACCAAACAAAACTTTTAGTGGATTTCTACTTATTTTATTAAATATCATCTCCACCAAACAGGACAAGCTTGCATCTGTTATAGTTTTGGAGAAAAATGTGTTCATTTCATGTATGCGCGAAATGCCTTAAAAATGGCTTTAAAATGGATTTGGAGCATGGAGACGATTATCTCGGGATTGCAAGATAACCAAACAAAACTTTTAGTGGATTTCTACTTATTTTATTAAATATCATCTCCACCAAACAGGACAAGCTTGCATCTGTTATAGTTTTGGAGAAAAATGTGTTCATTTCATGTATGCGCGAAATGCCTTAAAAATGGCTTTAAAATGGATTTGGAGCATGGAGACGATTATCTCGGGATTGCAAGATAACCAAAACAAAACTTTTAGTGGATTTCTACTTATTTTATTAAATATCATCTCCACCAAACAGGACAAGCTTGCATCTGTTATAGTTTTGGAGAAAAATGTGTTCATTTCATGTATGCGCGAAATGCCTTAAAAATGGCTTTAAAATGGATTTGGAGCATGGAGACGATTATCTCGGGATTGCAAGATAACCAAACAAAACTTTTAGTGGATTTCTACTTATTTTATTAAATATCATCTCCACCAAACAGGACAAGCTTGCATCTGTTATAGTTTTGGAGAAAAATGTGTTCATTTCATGTATGCGCGAAATGCCTTAAAAATGGCTTTAAAATGGATTTGGAGCATGGAGACGATTATCTCGGGATTGCAATATAACCAAACAAAACTTTTAGTGGATTTCTACTTATTTTATTAAATATCATCTCCACCAAACAGGACAAGCTTGCATCTGTTATAGTTTTGGAGAAAAATGTGTTCATTTCATGTATGCGCGAAATGCCTTAAAAATGGCTTTAAAATGGATTTGGAGCATGGAGACGATTATCTCGGGATTGCAAGATAACCAAACAAAACTTTTAGTGGATTTCTACTTATTTTATTAAATATCATCTCCACCAAACAGGACAAGCTTGCATCTGTTATAGTTTTGGAGAAAAATGTGTTCATTTCATGTATGCGCGAAATGCCTTAAAAATGGCTTTAAAATGGATTTGGAGCATGGAGACGATTATCTCGGGATTGCAAGATAACCAAACAAAACTTTTAGTGGATTTCTACTTATTTTATTAAATATCATCTCCACCAAACAGGACAAGCTTGCATCTGTTATAGTTTTGGAGAAAAATGTGTTCATTTCATGTATGCGCGAAATGCCTTAAAAATGGCTTTAAAATGGATTTGGAGCATGGAGACGATTATCTCGGGATTGCAAGATAACCAAACAAAACTTTTAGTGGATTTCTACTTATTTTATTAAATATCATCTCACCAAACAGGACAAGCTTGCATCTGTTATAGTTTTGGAGAAAAATGTGTTCATTTCATGTATGCGCGAAATGCCTTAAAAATGGCTTTAAAATGGATTTGGAGCATGGAGACGATTATCTCGGGATTGCAAGATAACCAAACAAAACTTTTAGTGGATTTCTACTTATTTTATTAAATATCATCTCCACCAAACAGGACAAGCTTGCATCTGTTATAGTTTTGGAGAAAAATGTGTTCATTTCATGTATGCGCGAAATGCCTTAAAAATGGCTTTAAAATGGATTTGGAGCATGGAGACGATTATCTCGGGATTGCAAGATAACCAAACAAAACTTTTAGTGGATTTCTACTTATTTTATTAAATATCATCTCCACCAAACAGGACAAGCTTGCATCTGTTATAGTTTTGGAGAAAAATGTGTTCATTTCATGTATGCGCGAAATGCCTTAAAAATGGCTTTAAAATGGATTTGGAGCATGGAGACGATTATCTCGGGATTGCAAGATAACCAAACAAAACTTTTAGTGGATTTCTACTTATTTTATTAAATATCATCTCCACCAAACAGGACAAGCTTGCATCTGTTATAGTTTTGGAGAAAAATGTGTTCATTTCATGTATGCGCGAAATGCCTTAAAAATGGCTTTAAAATGGATTTGGAGCATGGAGACGATTATCTCGGGATTGCAAGATAACCAAACAAAACTTTTAGTGGATTTCTACTTATTTTATTAAATATCATCTCCACCAAACAGGACAAGCTTGCATCTGTTATAGTTTTGGAGAAAAATGTGTTCATTTCATGTATGCGCGAAATGCCTTAAAAATGGCTTTAAAATGGATTTGGAGCATGGAGACGATTATCTCGGGATTGCAAGATAACCAAACAAAACTTTTAGTGGATTTCTACTTATTTTATTAAATATCATCTCCACCAAACAGGACAAGCTTGCATCTGTTATAGTTTTGGAGAAAAATGTGTTCATTTCATGTATGCGCGAAATGCCTTAAAAATGGCTTTAAAATGGATTTGGAGCATGGAGACGATTATCTCGGGATTGCAAGATAACCAAACAAAACTTTTAGTGGATTTCTACTTATTTTATTAAATATCATCTCCACCAAACAGGACAAGCTTGCATCTGTTATAGTTTTGGAGAAAAATGTGTTCATTTCATGTATGCGCGAAATGCCTTAAAAATGGCTTTAAAATGGATTTGGAGCATGGAGACGATTATCTCGGGATTGCAAGATAACCAAACAAAACTTTTAGTGGATTTCTACTTATTTTATTAAATATCATCTCCACCAAACAGGACAAGCTTGCATCTGTTATAGTTTTTGGAGAAAAATGTGTTCATTTCATGTATGCGCGAAATGCCTTAAAAATGGCTTTAAAATGGATTTGGAGCATGGAGACGATTATCTCGGGATTGCAAGATAACCAAACAAAACTTTTAGTGGATTTCTACTTATTTTATTAAATATCATCTCCACCAAACAGGACAAGCTTGCATCTGTTATAGTTTTGGAGAAAAATGTGTTCATTTCATGTATGCGCGAAATGCCTTAAAAATGGCTTTAAAATGGATTTGGAGCATGGAGACGATTATCTCGGGATTGCAAGATAACCAAAACAAAACTTTTAGTGGATTTCTACTTATTTTATTAAATATCATCTCCACCAAACAGGACAAGCTTGCATCTGTTATAGTTTTGGAGAAAAATGTGTTCATTTCATGTATGCGCGAAATGCCTTAAAAATGGCTTTAAAATGGATTTGGAGCATGGAGACGATTATCTCGGGATTGCAAGATAACCAAACAAAACTTTTAGTGGATTTCTACTTATTTTATTAAATATCATCTCCACCAAACAGGACAAGCTTGCATCTGTTATAGTTTTGGAGAAAAATGTGTTCATTTCATGTATGCGCGAAATGCCTTAAAATGGCTTTAAAATGGATTTGGAGCATGGAGACGATTATCTCGGGATTGCAAGATAACCAAACAAAACTTTTAGTGGATTTCTACTTATTTTATTAAATATCATCTCCACCAAACAGGACAAGCTTGCATCTGTTATAGTTTTGGAGAAAAATGTGTTCATTTCATGTATGCGCGAAATGCCTTAAAATGGCTTTAAAATGGATTTGGAGCATGGAGACGATTATCTCGGGATTGCAAGATAACCAAACAAAACTTTTAGTGGATTTCTACTTATTTTATTAAATATCATCTCCACCAAACAGGACAAGCTTGCATCTGTTATAGTTTTGGAGAAAAATGTGTTCATTTCATGTATGCGCGAAATGCCTTAAAAATGGCTTTAAAATGGATTTGGAGCATGGAGACGATTATCTCGGGATTGCAATATAACCAAACAAAACTTTTAGTGGATTTCTACTTATTTTATTAAATATCATCTCCACCAAACAGGACAAGCTTGCATCTGTTATAGTTTTGGAGAAAAATGTGTTCATTTCATGTATGCGCGAAATGCCTTAAAAATGGCTTTAAAATGGATTTGGAGCATGGAGTACGATTGATTCTCGGGATTGGCAAGATAACCAAACAAAACTTTTAGTGGATTTCTACTTATTTTATTAAATATCATCTCACCAAACAGGACAAGCTTGCATCTGTTATAGTTTTGGAGAAAAAATGTGTTCATTT